>NC_053162.1:107633519-107838004 GCF_016835505.1 Polypterus senegalus | reverse complement strand
ACAAACTTATTATAACAGCCATGTGGTGCGATTCCCCAAGGGTGATCTGGCTCACAGGATCCTTATTCTGTTGTTGGGGACCTGCGTGGCTGGACACCCACGTAACCCCTAGCTGCAGCAGATAGATGGTCATTTCGGAGGGTGGGACTGGACCGCTGTGTCTGCCTCAGGGGTAACCAACCAGGATCCCAAGCTGTTTCATTATGTGGTGGGTGTGGCAATGCAATGTACCAGTGCCTGCTCCCCAACCTGACCTGACCATTTTGTGTGTTTCTTTAGGGCTGTAGTCATTTTGTTCAAGAAAACAATGCACATTGCTAGTTATGTAAACGTGGTACGTGGATGTTTCTTATGACCATCACAACATAGCTTTTCGGGAGGATTAAACACAGCAATTGTTATCTTAACTTTGTGATGAAGTTCAAATAAAGGAGGAATATTTCACAGGTTATTTAGATAGGGATTTTTTTTTTATTTAGGTTTTATAACATTTGACTTTGGAAATCTCGATGTTGACTTCGGTTTTGTTTTGAAATATGTTTTTTTCTGTTTGACCTCAGGTTTGTCTCTGACAATTCCTTAATAAATCCCATTATTTCCTGGTGCATAAATTAAAACAGAAAAAATCCACAACAAATTGCACTCTTAAAATACACATTATTCTTTAATTTGGACGATGATATATGTAAATTGCTAGTAAAAAAACACTGGTACATTTATGCATTCTTTATAACAACAACAACAACATTTATTTATATAGAACATTTTCATACAAACAGTAGCTCAAAGTGCTTTACATAATAAAGAATAGAAAAAAGACACAATAAGAAAACAAAATAAATCAACATTAATTAACATCGAATAAGAGTAAGGTTCAATGGCCAGGGGGGACAGAAAACAAAAAACTCCAGGCGGCTGGAGAAAAATAAAATCTGTGGGATTCCAGACCATGAGACCGCCCAGTCCCCTCTGGGCATTCTACCTAACATAAATGAAACAGTCCTCTTTGGATTTAGGGTTCTCACGGAAGGGCCTGATGATGATGATGGTCACGTAGACTTCTGGCTTTAAATCCATCCATCATTGTTGGAGCATCATGACGCTTTGAGTAGGTGGAGGTGGCGCAGGCCACCACCACAAAGAAACCGGAAAAAGAAACAGAAAAGAGTGTAGGGGTCAGTACGGATTTTAGAGCCACCATGAGTAGTTATTATAAGGAAATTGAACATACAGAGTATCAGGATTAAGTTAAATTAATTTAAATTGAAGTTATAGAAAGGCCATGTTGAAGTAATATGTTTTCAACAGTGTTTTAAACTGCTCTACTGTATTAGCCTGGCGAATTCCTATTGGCAGGCTATTCCAGATTTTAGGTGCATAGCAGCAGAAGGCCGCCTCACCACTTCTTTTAAGCTTTGTTCTTGGAATTCTAAGGAGACCTTCATTTGAGGATCTGAGGTTACGATTTGGAATATAAGGTGTCAGACATTCCGATATATAAGATGGGGTGAGATTATTTAAGGCTTTATAAACCATAAGCAGAATTTTAAAGTCAATCCTGAATGACACAGGTAACCAGTGTAGTGACATCAAAACTGGAGTAATGTGTTCAGATTTTCTTTTCCTAGTTAGGATTCTAGCAGCTGCATTCTGCACTAGTTGCAAACGATTTATGTCTTTTTTGGGTAGTCCTGAGAGGAGTGCGTTACAGTAATCTAGTCGACTGAAAAGAAACGCGTGAACTAATTTCTCAGCATCTTTCAGTGATATAAGAGGTCTAACTTTACTTATGTTTCTTAAGTGAAAAAATGCTGTCCTAGTGATCTGATTAATATGCGATTTAAAATTCAGATTACGGTCAACAATTACCCTAAGCTTTTACCTCCGTCTTGACTTTTAATCCTAATGTATCCAGTTTATTTCTAATAGCCTCATTGTATCCATTATTGCTAATCACTAAGATTTCAGTTTTCTCTTTATTTAACTTGAGAAAGTTACTATTCATCCATTCTGAGATACAAGTCAGACATTGTGTTAGTGAATCAATAGAATCGGGTCATCAGGTGCTATTGATAAGTACAGCTGTGTGTCATCAGCATAGCTGTGGTAGCTCACGTTCTGCTCTGAGATAATCTGACCTAACGGAAGCATGTAGATTGAGAATAACAGCGGACCCAGGATAGAGCCTTGTAGAACACCATATCGTATATCATGTGTCTTCGAGTTGTAATTACCACAACTAACAAAAAATTTTCTCCCTGTCAGGTAGGATTCAAACCAATTTAAGACACTGCCAGAGATGCCCACCCATTGACTAAGGCGATTTCTAAGAATATTATGATCAATGGTGTCAAATGCAGCACTCAGATCTAAGAGGATGAGAACAGATAAATGGCCTCTGTCTGCATTCACTTTATAAACCTTCCTACATGCTCAATTAAAAACTTGCACCTTGTGACTTGAGAAGGATTGCATGGTTTGATCCTGACAAGCAATATCTTATGACTAAAGAGTGTCATAAATGCATATGATAATCTGCTGCTTTTAATGCAGTTAATCCAAAGTTGTGTACCATTAAAATTATATTTCATAAAAAGTACAGTTCATACATCTAAAAATAAGGCCCTATAATCTTGTAGCATATTTCTAAATGAGGAAATAGGCCTATTATATATGGCTTAATTTGGGAATGTTTACTTATTTTGCCAGAAGGCAGCTGGGATATAAGTATACAATAAATTGACCTCATACACTATATTTAGTTCATAATTGCAGTGTCTATAAAAACTATTTACCCCTTTGTAAATTTTCTGTTTTATTGTTGTTGAATCCCTAATAATTATTGTGTTTTTTTAATACTGATCAACAAAAAAATATCGTCAATATCAAAATGAAAACAAATCTCTGCAAAGTGGTCTAAATTAATTACAAAAACAAAAAAAATGGTTTCAGAAGTCACATCATTGCTTAAATGGAAATTACCTGTTTGTAGTGAAAGGGTTCTGATTGACTGTAGTATAAATGCACCTGTGATCTGGAAGGTCCTACTTGGAGTCAATATCATGGTCTAACCTACAGAGTGAAGACGAAAAGAACACTCCAAGCCATCTCCTTAAAAAGGTGACTGAAAAGCACTGCAAGTCCTGGAGTACAAAAGAAACACCACCATGCACCAAAATTTGGAGACTGAGCAATATTGGGGGAAAAAAAATGCAGTCACTGATTACAACCGCAAAAAGGCATGCGAATGAATATGAATAATATTAATAATGTTGCATCTGTGCCACAATGTTTTCCGAAATCTACTATTCAGGTCATAAAATTAGTTATTCCAAATATCATATATACCTATGTCTCCATTTTTTGTCAGTACAGCTTTGACATCATGGACCATAAGGTGCATACTAATTCAGAGTAAGCAAGAACACTCAATAAAACTAAATTAAAAAAAAATTTAAGTGACGGTGAGATACAAAGAAGGCAGATTCACTAACTTTTGTGTGTCAGCTTTTATTCCTCCATATCAGAGATTTTCCAGTTCCATTGTCTAAAAACACCACTCATATCTACAGTTATTCCCAGTTTCAGATAAAAACTAACAGTGTCAGATCTGGAGTGGGTGTTGTATCGTGATCGTGAATGAGAGAATAAAAGTAAAAATCAAATGTATGTTTTTATTGTAAAATATTAACAATACGAGCAGCTCACTACTCAAAATAGTAAATCTGCAGGATAGCTGGTTTTGAACTCATGACCTCTGGATTATAACTCAGCAGCTCTTATCGCTACACCACAGAAGCTGTCATATTGTACTTGTACCTTTTGTGAAAGTGTTTATTTGATGTTTGGCTGACAGCCTTCACACATTATACAGTTCATGTCTACATTTTGTGTGGTGGGTTGCTGCCCTGCCCAAGGATTTGTTCTTGCCTTGCTCCCTGTGCTAGCTGAGATTGGCTCCAGCAGGCCCCTGTGACCATGTATTAGGATATAGCAGGTTGGACAATGGATGGATGGATGGATGTCTACATTTTGTTATTTATTACTAAAACATTAAAAATGTTTCAGTTTTAACGATGTGTTTACATAGATTGTTGTAGACACGGAACACACATGAAATTATTTCCCCTATACAACTGTAGGTAGCTCACTCCCAGATAATCCAGGCTGGAACTGGGAGAACTTCTTGCCCGTTCTGACGTGGTTTTGGGCTTTGGTAATTCTAGTGTTCTAATTCTAGTGTTAATGCATACATTCACTGTGGTTAGTTCGTTGGTTTACACCCAAATGACTTATATAAAATAAAAGTCTATCTTTATATATAATACGCTACCGTAGCTGTTCGTTTGTCTGTCCAGGTTTTTAAATCACCTGTAGCTCGCAAACCGTTTGACCTATTGACCGGAAATATGGTACACATATACTATCTGCTTTCAGGGTGATGATTGACCTCCAAGGTTATTCCTCTTTTCATTTTTATTTTATTGTAGAATCAACTCTCGGCAGTGGCCAGCAGGGCAGCCGTGCAGCGCATGAGTATGGGCGCCATTCTCATCCTTACCATTTTGTCCATCACTTCCCCTACCTATTCATATCTTAAATCATTCTTGACCCAGACTGAAGACTTAAGTGACAGCTTAATTGAAAAATTAAAGAAAACATACTAAGTAAATACAATACAAACACTGACTTAACCAGTTTTAATGTGAAAAGATGCAGACGAAAGAAAAGAAGAAATGGACTGCTAGAATGGACAATAGAAGAGCTGCTGAAGAAACAGCAAGCGTATCAACCTCTGAGGAATTGAATGCTAAACATACAAAGAAAAAGTATGAAAACTATGAATGCTCAAGTCAAGTGTATGCACTGCACTTTATTGCGCACTGCCCCATTACTGGTTATAATATATTCTAGTTCTTCTCATACCATTTGTTTGATCCACCACCCTTGAAATTTCTGCACATATAACAGCTGTTCATTCTGGTTGTTTTACAGGACATCTAGGGCCGCATGTATAACTCTGTGCATAGAATTCATGCTAAAACATGATGTACGAACAAAAACAGAATCATGCGTCTGTACAAAAAAATCCAGATGCATAAATCTGTGTGTACAGCAACTTTAATGTTCTTCCACTACATAAATCCCGGTCAGCATGAAGTATATCGCACGTGCATGTGCCTGCCACCCCCCCTGTCTCCTCCCGGAATTACAGCTTTTTGAATATGCAAATCAATATAAATAGCCTTTAAGTTAAGCATTCTGTGAAAAGACAATTGCAAAAGCACAGGGACAAAAGAAGAATTTCAGTGAATACCAAGTAGAGGCAAGAAAAACATACTATTTGTTGGTTTAAGCAATGGTATAAACAACAAAAGAAAGTTGATCAAGTGACTTAGAGTGGTGGAGAAACTCGAAAGTTCAAGTTCAGAAAGTCACACAGTTGACAAAATAAAAAATAAGTGTAAGATATCAAAGTCGCCGTGAAATGGTGAGTCGTAGCCCACTGTGTATGTGTCATATGGAAACATAGTAAGGTACAGAGAAAATAAAATAAACAGGGACACAGTGGAAAAAAAGTTCAAAATTTCCACTTTAATCACTTAGCTTATTTTGTTATTAAAGTAGAACATCAAAAACTTAACCTTAAAATCATTTAATTTACTAGTTTTTCTAATCACATCGTAACTAAAGTAGCATGCTTAATGTTTCAAATTCTGTGTTCTTCTTTGTACTTTATATGTGTGAATCACTATGTGCACCAAGCACCCTCTCCTCCACTATATTCATAAATCAACAAACACAATCAATAATCCAATCCTCCAGCTCCCAGTCGCATTGCCCTCCTACCACCCAGCTCGGCTCGCCTGGGAGTTCCCACAGACCTTTTATGTTCCCTGACCGGAAGTGTTCCCAAACCCCAGTACATGTGATCGTGTATCACTTCCGGGTCAGGTAAAAAGTACTTTTCTTCACCCCGGAAGCCTGTCGCTCTTCCTTTGATGAACTACCGGGTCATAGGGCACAAATGAGCGACTCCCAGTGGTCCCAAGGTATCCAGCAGGGCTGTGCATAAAAACTACATAGTCCATGAGGCCCTGCTGGAATTCGGGGTCCGCCCATGTTGTTGGGAGAGCTCCTCCTGGCGGCCTGGGGGTGAGGGCCGGAATATGAAGTCAGCCATCCATCACAATTCCCCCACCTTAACGACGACAGCTGGGGCGGAGCGTCCAGCCCCGCGAGGGACGTCCTCCTCCAGGAGGACGTGTCAGTCAGGCCTTGATCGTGTTGTCTAGGTTCCCCAGAGAACCTAGGAGGAACTATGCAGCAGATATCCCTCCATTCCCCTGTCCTCCGAGGACAAGCTCGCCATACGTGGCCTGACTGATGACAATTATAACAACGCCGCCGTTTCTCGGGTTATCTTTCTCGTCGAGACCAGAAACATTTCAGAAATTCCGTTGACTCTGCCCTTTTTTCTGCCAAGGGGGGGTTTTCCGGCCGCCTCGCTACTCTCCACCCGTTTCTCCATCTTGTCAGGAGACCCACGTTTTACTTTGGGGATCTCCTGCTTATTCTGGGGCTTGGACACAGCTGGGGACTCTCTACTGGAAAAAGAGAGCCCCTTTGCTGTCTGCACGCCCGTTGACTTATGTTTCTTAAGAGGCGGCGTCATCAGCACTGCATCGCTCCGGTAAACAGCACTGTTTAGCTGTCTCGGTACAATCGGCGCTTTCCCCGCCCCTTCAGTCATCATGCCACATTCGCTTGTTGGGTTTGCAGTGACTTGGCACCCGCTTCTTTTTAATGGCGGGTCCAGATCACACTGCGTCCCCTTGTAATATACGGTACCGGTCCCACTCACCTGTACCACTGTATCAATCATGACAGGAGATTCCCAACCAAAACGCTGTAGGTATTCCTGTACCCTTTTCAGTGGCGCTTCGGCCGTCGCTCCCAGCTCCTTAATGATCTTTTTAATCTCCATCAGCATCTGTAAGAAACTATGCACGGGCTCGATTAGCTTTTCGAGTACCTGCACGTCTATAACGTTATTTAATTTGGCCGGAGGCAAGTTAAGTTCCGCTTTCTCCTTACCGACCGGCCGGGAGCCAGTGAGCACGTCCGTTGTTGGCACGTGCTCTGACGGGCTTTGTGGAGGCTCTTGGGAATTGGAGCCTGTAGAGGATAGAGGGGCCACTACCGGCCAACTGCGATCTGCCTTTTCTAATTTGTTGGTGGACCATTCAGTCATGTCCCGCTCCTCTTTACCTTTTTTTGTTGTTGGCGCTGCTTCGCTCGCCTCCCCCTTCCCTTTCAGGGAGCTCGGACCCGTCATGGTATGTATGACTTCACCGAAGGACCCAAAGTGACCTTCTCCGTCCCGGCATCCATCGCGCGAGGTCACGCGGTTGTTGTTGTCCTCCTCCTTGAATGGGCTTCTCCACTGTAAACTCCTAGAATGGCCCGACTTCCGCGGCCATCTTGCCTAGGGACGAGGTGGGCGCCCGATTCCCCATCTGTTCTTTGTAAACAGGCCTCTGCAAAATATGAAAAAAATGTCTCCAGCGCTTCGGATGTTTTTTCGGTACATACCTCGGAACGTAAGCGATCCAGTCTCAGTTCATTATAGTAGTCTTCTGGAGTCGCAATCTTAACGCGTTCCGGTTGCCGCCCCGGTTGGTTTTGCTCAGCTTTAATACTAGAATTACCAGAGCCTATGAAAAAACTCGTAATTCCGTCCTACCTTAAATTGCTTCTTAAATCCCTTCACACCTCTCCGCCAGTGTCCTTTGTCCTCTAAATGTGCTGATAAAGAGAAGCTAGGAGCAGCCGGCTATTCCATCCCCCCACCGACTTAGAACGTGCACGAACTTCTCTCAGCTCATGCCTTGATTGAGTATCTGGGAGTGAAGTGAAGTTTTAGAGTGGAAATAATAGATCGTTATTTGGAACACACGCATTTCATGTCTGTTCCATTTCTACAGTAATCTGTGTCAACACATTGTTAAAACAGAAATGTTTTTTATATTCTAGTAGTAGATGACAAAATGTAGGCATAAACTATATAATGTATGAAGCCTGAAGTCCAAATAACAAAGAAACATTTTCACAAAAGGTTCAAATATAACACAATTGCGCTTTTATTCAAAAATATAACTGCAGAAACAAAAAGCTGCCTTAATATGCGACATTGACAGCCATTTATTATAGTTGCCTCTGTGGTGCAATAAAATCACTTCTCGTCTTGGAATCAAAAGGTTGCGAGTTCGATCCTGCACCACTCCATTTCGAGAAGTAAACTGCTCTTAGTCTTACTATTTTAGAATAAAAGCATACATTTGATTTCAGTCTGTAACAGCCGGTGCAATTTATGATCCTTGTAAAGGTTAGCTTTTTTTTATTCACTTTTCATTCTCTCAGTCGCTTTCAGAATCAATCCATACAACCCCATCTGACAGGCTGTTTTCACTAAAGACGCCCTATAGCTCTGCAGTGTACCACCATGCATACTAACGCCCCCCCCCAAAAAAGGGTTCAGACACACAAGCTGGCTTAAGCTGCCTTCTTCGTATCTCACCGTCACTTGATTTTCTTTTATTCAGTTTTATTGAGTGTTCCTGCCAGTCCCCGCATGTTGCTGTATGCTGTTTCTTTTGTATTCCAGGACATGCAGAGGAAAGAATGGTAAAGAGCAGTAACCGGCTATATGCAATCATCAGACACTCCCCATCTGCCCGTGTCGCTCAAACACAGGAACATATGTTGGTGTAAAAGTATAACAAAAGTGCACTTTTATTCAAGTGCACTTTTCCATCGCCTTTTCCTGTAAGAAGCAATGTACACACTTCTCTCTTTGCTGTGGTTTCTATTACACACCTGAAAGAAAGAGACAATATATGTGAAAATATCATCGCACTAATGCAATATTATTTGAAAACGAACAGCGTCAGATCGGGTGTGAATTTATGCAGGAACTGGAAATTCTCTGATGCGGGACCTTCCCCCAGGGAAGAAAGTAGTGTCAGGTGCTCATTCAACCATAGCACAGAGAGGTGTGTACACTGCAACAAGTACACATGTCGTAAATGTAGGAAGGACGGTCCTTGGGTGTGTGGGAACTGTTAATATTTGAATGTGATGATTTTATATAGCACGAAATGAAAATCAGCACTTCTTAGCATTGCACCATGCAAGCTGTCGTATCAATCGCCTACTGTAACTTGCTTTCTTTTTTCTTCAGTTATACAGGTAGTCTTGAATAAAAGTGCACTTGTTTTGTTTGCGAAATGAAGTGTCTGCATGCACTTTTCGTGGCATTACACGTGTATTTTTTGAGCATACTTTCTTTCCTTGGGGAAGGTCCCACATCAGAGAATTTCCAGTTACTGCATAAATTCACACCCGATCTGACGCTGTTCGTTTTCAAATAATATTGCATTAGTGCAATGATGTTTTCACATATATTGTATCTTTCTTTCAGGTGTGTAATAGAAACCACAGCATAGAGAGAAGTGTGTACATTGCTTCATACAGGAAAAGGCGATAGAAAAAGTGCACTTGAATAAAAGTGCACTTTTGATATACTTTTACACCAATATATGTTCCTGTGTTTGAACGACACAGGCAGATGGGGAGTGTCTGATTATTGCATATAGCGCCGAAGTTACTGCTCTTTACCATTCTCTTCTCTGCATGTCCTGGAGTACAAAAAGAAACAGCATACAGCAACATGCGGGGACTGGCAGGAACACTCAGTAAAACTGAATAAAAAGAAAATCAAGTGACGGTGAGAAACGAAGAAGGCAGCTTCGCCAGCGTCTGTGTGTCAAAACCCGTTTGGCGGGTTTGCATGGTGGTACACTGCAGAGCTATAGCGCGTCTTTAGTGAAAACAGCCGTGTCAGATGGGGTTGTATGGATTGATTCTGAACGCGACTGAGAGAATGAAAAGTGAATTTAAAAAAAAAAGCTAACCTTTACAAGGATCATAAATTGCACTGGCTGTTACAGACTGAAATCAAATGTATGCTTTTATTCTAAAATAGTAAGACTAAGAGCAGTTTACTTCTCAAAACGGAGCGGTGCAGGATCGAACTCGCGACCTTTTGATTCCAAGGAAAGAACTGATTCTATTGCACCACGGAGGCAGTTATAATAAACTGCTGTCAATGTCGCATGTTAAGGCGGCTTTTTGTTTCTGCAGTTATATTTTTGAATAAAAGCGCAATTGTGTTATATTTGAACCTTTTGTGAAAATGTTTCTTTGTTATTTGGACTTCAGGCTTCATACATTATATAGTTTATGCCTACATTTTGTCATCTACTACTAGAAAATAAAAAACGTTTCTGTTTTAACAATGTGTTGACACAGATTATTGTAGAAACGGAACAGACATGAAATACGTGTGTTCCAAATAACGATCTATTATTTCCACTCTAAAACTTCACTTCACTCCCAGATAGTCAATCAAGGCATGAGCTGAGAGAAGTTCAGACACGTTCTAAATTGGTGGGGGGATGGAATAGCCGGCTGCTCCTAGCTTCTCTTTATCAGTACATTTAAAGGGCGCTGGCGGAGAGGTGTGAAGGGATTTAAGAAGCAATTTAAGGTGGGATGGAATTACGAGTTTTTTCGTAGGCTCTGGTAATTCTAGTGTTAAACCATGCCCGGTCTTCCTCACCGCCTGTCAGGTAAGTCCACACCGTCTTGGCCTCTTTTAGGGTCTGAACTTCTTGGGTATATATTCAAGTTTTGATTTTATATATTCCAGCGCTGACTTTATATAATCAAGTTTTGACTTTATATATTTAGAAACAAGTTTTGACTTTATATATACCGACGCTGACTTTATATATTCAAGTTTTGACTTTATTTATTCTGACAGTTACTTTATATAATGAAGTTTTATATATTCGGGAATGACTTTATATATAAAAGTTTTGACTTTATATAGTTAAATTTAGTCATCATTGCATAACTTTTTCTTTACCATAGAAATTTAAAGACTAAATTCAACTTCCATTCCTAACAAAGATATTTCTGCCGACTAAATAGAACTCACTTATATCCAAATTCGAGCTATTGAGCTTCGCTCTTACTTTTTTACCGTTCATGGCTAGTGGCGGAAAAATTATAAAATGGAAGGAGGATTACACTGAGTATGGCTTTACCAAAACAATTGGAGAGCTGAGAGTCACGTGTGCTTTGTGCTGACGTGTGCTTTGCAAACGCTAGAGTCTGTTGAGAGTTGTTGGTTTGTTCTGTGGTGTGAGATTTAAACAAAAAAAATATATTTTGCTCTTAAAAACTTGGGTTTTGGTTGCCGCTAAGGAACCGTGTGGGAATGTTTAAAGCTTTTTTTCCCCTTTAGAAGGGTTTTTTTTTTTTGCTTTTTTTTCGCCCACACAAGAGCAAAAGTAGCTGGGTGTTTGGAAGTACGCTTGGAAAGGTTATTTGTACTGGTACTTGTTCTTTTTCTTGTTATCTGTATTTGAATTAGCATTGAGGTGGCAGGGTAGAAAGCAGCAGTAACTGATATCGGCATTTGTAAATAAATAACCGCGTTGTCGTAACAGCGATTCCTTAGTTTAAAGGAAAAGAAAAAAAATGCCGCGGCTGACTTCAAAGCAGTAAAAGGTGGAAACTCAGTAGTGCGCAGGTAAGCGGCCTGCGTTAAGACGTTGATCAGGCACAAGGAGCAGTAGGAGCAAATAAGGTAGTAAAGTTTTATTTATTTGTTTATTTTAGATTAAACAGTCCTTGGCGTTCCAGAGGTAGAACAGTTAAGTGGGCGACAGCGTATTGGTTCATTAATACGGGGGAAACAGTGCGGGTGAAGAGCTTATAAGTAAGAAGAGCGCAAAGTTAGGAGAAGAGACAGAGAAAAGTAAAGTTAACCTCATAAGCCAAGTTTCCATCCAGTTTTTTGCTACGTTTTGTTATCGACAAGCAGAATATACGTAAAACAAATGTGCGAAATTTGCTGTCTCCAGCCTGTTTCAATCCAACTGGCTTTTTATCGATAAAATGGTGTGCGTGATGACGTCATCCCCCTCCAAAACGTACTGTCGCATAAGTTTTGTTGTATCGCGAAAAAAAATCTGCCCTTGAGCCGTTTCCATACATAATTTTGTGTATGTCGCAAATTATCTACCTTTTGTTTTCCACGTTACACCCCCTCCACTAAACAAAGAAACAAAGAAATTGAGAGATTATTCAGTTTTTTTTTATTTGCCAGCTTACTGTTATTTCAGTTTCACAAATAATTGGAATTGTACATAATATTCGAAGATGACAGCAGAATGAAGCAGTTGCTTGTCTGATAGCCCTAGAGCTCGAAGAAAGTACCCCAGTGCGGGTATGGGAGAGACAACGGAATAAGACCTTCTGGTAGGAGGTGGTGGGGAGACACTTCACAGAAAATCTCTGGCTGCAATATTTTAGAATGACACGGCCGATGTTTGAGATGTTGTGTGGATTCATCAGTCCTGATGTTGTGCCCATCACAGGTTGTCACCGACCACCGGTTCCAACCCAAAAGCGGATTGCCATCGCCCTTTACAAGCTGGCAACCTGCGCTGAGTATAGAGTAGTTGGAGAAACTTTCGGGATTAGTAAAACTACCGTCCATCGATGTGTATATGCTGTGTGCACCGCTATTAAAGAAAAATGAATGCAGCGTTATATCAGACTTCCGACTGTAGCGGAGGCCAATGAAATTGCATATCGCAATTCCTTGGTGCATCTTGTGCCACAGATTTACGGTGCAATGGATGGCATGCATGTGCCTATTCTTCCCCCGACGGAAGGCTACCGCGATTACATTAATCGCAAAGGGTGGCCATCTATTGTTCTCCAGGTCCTTGTTGATGACAGGTGCATGAAACGAGACATTTGCGTTGGCACTCCTGGAAGTGCCCATGATGCAGCTGTGTTTGCAGCATCGGATCTGTACAAGTGAACCTACCTTTCAACATCCCTTCTCAGTGCGATAACAACTGAATTAGTACTGTAACCTGCTTCCCTTAAGGTTTTTAATTAAAACTGAAATTTGAATACAAAATATCGACGTTTAATAAAAAAAAACTAAAGTTAATATTAATGAGAGAATTTCTCATATATGCTAAAACATCTGCCATTTAATAATAAGAAAAAAATGTTTAGATAATGAAATACACGGTTTATTAAATATTTTGACTGGCACAGTAAATTACCTTTGCGGTTTTTGTATTATTTAGACATCTTGAGAGACACCCCCAGGCTACAGTTGATGTGGAGGGAGTTCAGGTACCCCTTTTAGTAGCAGGAGACCCAGCCTATCCGCTACTGCATTGGCTCATCACGAGAAATAACGAGTCTCTCTTCATCAGACCATGCGAACCGCTCTGCTATTCTCGTTTTGATTGCACGTGATGAAAATGTATCATGTGACTCATTTATTTGCATTAAAGCCCTTTTTTCCGACAAAAAGTGTTTTTACAATGTCGTTTTTGCGACATCTGAAGTATCGATATGGAATTTATGCGCTAAAGTTAAACGGAAAAATATTATGTTGACATGTACAACATTTTATCGATAATTAGCATTTCCATCAGCTAAAATTTGAAGCGCTAAATATTTTTTCGCAAAAACTCCTTGGATGGAAACTTGGTTATAGAAAGGCAAATAGCAGGCAGCTGAGAGGGAGAACAGGACAGGAACTTAAGGGGAAAAGGTGTAAAATATCTGTAGCAGATCTTAGTGTTACCATTTAAGTTAAGGAGCAGCTGAAAGAAAAAGAAATTTAATTTTAAGTTAAGGCAGCTTAGTAATCACAAGTCAAATTTTAATAATGAGGCCAGTGCAATGCAAGTCCTGTTGGATGTTGGACTTTTTAGATGATGGTTTTGAAGAGCCAGTCGTCTATGAGGGCTACATCTGCAAGAGATGCCAGCTGATCCAGCACCTCAAGCTCAGGGTCGCTGAACTGGAGGAGGAGTTGGCTGACCTGCGTTGTAATAGAGAATTGGCGGACTTGGCCCAGGTGTCCTTTAGAAAGATAGTGTGCACCCCTAAGGTGGCGCGGGAGGAGATTCCAGACCAGACAGGTAGGAATAGGTGGGTCACGGTCACAAGGTGTAAGGTAAAGGGTGCACACTGTCTGGGGGCATCAACCCCAGAATTAGAAGTGGGATAACCTTGCAGATGGAGGAGCACAAGAGCAGGAGTTTTTAGAAGTAATCAGCGACTGTTTTTTAACACAGTATGTTAAAGCACCAACACGGGGTGAAGCCTGTCTGGATTTAGTGTTCTGTAATATTCAGGATAGAATTGAGGGTGTAGAGGTGATTGAACCACTAGGGTTAAGTGACCATAATATAATACAGTTCTCAGTATTTTGTAAGAGTACAGATGCAAAGACTAAAATTATTAAGTTGAACTTTGGTAGGGCTAATTTTGAGCAGATGCGACAAAGTAGGATAGACTGGGATAAGCTTTTAAATGTGGAGACAGTCGAGGAGCAGTGGAACAAGTTTAAAAATGTTTTAAATGTAATGCAGGACAGATACATACCTAAATTTGGAATTAATAGGAAACTAAAAAAAACTTAATAAAGATTTAAAAAAGAAGTTGCAAAGGAAAAAACTGCTGTATAAGGCATATAAGACTAATGACTGCAAAGAGAATCGTAGCGTGTATGAGAACATGAGGGCAACCATTAAGAAGGATATAGAGAGGCTAAAAGACAGTTGGAGAGGAATATAGCAGATAAGGCGAAAGAAGACCCCAAGAGATTCTTTCAGTATTTTAGTAGTAAAAGAACAGTTAAGGAGGAGGTCAAGTTCATCAGGAATAGTAAAGGGGAATTAAAAGATACAGACAATGAAATAGCAGATGCCCTAAACTTACATTTTTCTGAGGTGTTTACAAGTGAGCAAGTGGATAACCTCCCAGAGGTAAACACAACTACTAAGGAGGCACTGAGGGATTTGGAAATTGTAGAGGGAGAAGTGCTGCTCAGATTAAATAAGATGAAATCAAACAAATCACCAGGCCCAGATAATATTTATCCTCGTGTTCTTAAGAAGGCTAGTGAGTACATATATAAACCCTTGACACATATTTTTAGGAAGTCACTGTGCACTGGAGAGATTCCAAAGGACTGGAAAAATGGCAAATATCATTATATTATATAAAAAGAGTGACAGGGCAGATCCAAGCAACTATAGGCCAGTAAGCTTAACATGCATCACAGGAAAATTAATGGAAGGAATTATTATGGATAAGATTGAGCAACACATGGCAAGGACAGGAGTTATTCTGAACAGTCAGCATGGGTTCAGAAGAGGGAGGTCATGTTTTACTAACAAGTTGGAATTCTATGAGGTTGCAACAAAAGCATACGATCAAAGTGGAGCTTATGATATTATTTATCTGGACTTTCAGAAAGCATTTGATAAGGTGCCACATGAGAGGTTGGGCATCAAGTTAAAAGAAGTGGGAGTTCAGGGTGATGTTTTAGATGGGTGCAGAATTGGCTCAGACACAGGAAGCAGAGGGTGATGGTGCGAGGAACCGCTTCAGAACTGGCCGATGTTAAGAGTGGTGTTCCACAGGGGTCAGTGCTAGGGCAATTGCTATTTTTAATATATATAAATGATTTAGATAGGAATATAAGTAACAAGCTGTTTAAGTTTGCAGATGATACCAAGATAGGTGGATTAGCAGATAATTTGGAATCCGTTATATCATTACAGAAGGACTTGGATAGCATACAGGCTTGGGCAGATTTGTGGCAGATGAAATTTAATGTCAGTAAATGTAAAGTAGTACACATAGGAAGTAAAATTATTAGGTTTGAATACACAATGGACGGTCGGAAAATCGAGAGTACACCTTATGAGAAGGATTTAGGAGTCATAGTGGACTCAAAGCTATCAACTTCCCAACAGTGTTCAGAAGCCATTAAGAAGACTAACAGAATGTTAGGTTATATAGCACGATCTGTGGAGTACAAGTCCAAGGAGGTGTGAAATAGAAAAATACAGATACCGAAGTATGAGATTGGAAAATAGGAATTAGTGATCAGAACTGAAGTGCGTGCTAAGCAAAATGTCTATTGTGCAAGGGCAACTTCCTGTTTTTTCTAACAGACAAAAAACCACAAGTGACCAACTGATGAACTTTAAAAATGTTGATCCAAGCAAATTGTTGTAAAGATGTACTGTCTTGAAATTCTTGTGCAACAAAAGTCATAAGACAAAGCTTTGCCCTATAAAAGATTTAGGACATCGACCTCTTGGAGCAGATGAAGGGCAGGTGTCCTAGGACTGTGCTTCTCTGTCATTCTTACCTTTGCCTGGTGTGTATTAATAAAAGATTTTTTACTAACTTTAATTATATCTCTCTGTCTTCAGTCACAAGTAACGACACTATAGATAAAGTGTCCACAGATTTCTGGCGCCCAACGTGGGGCAGGAGACGGCCGGCTGACTCCTCGAGCGGGAAGACCTCAGCGATCTGTCTTCTTGAAGCAGACTGCCGCTACTGAGATCTCCGGCAGCAGTGTAAGCAGCTCCGATAAAAGTTAGGACTGCCTTGTCCTGAGACGGCTCCTGCGTGAGGAGTCCCCGGTCTCCTCCTGGTTCAACCACGGTGACTGATAAGGATTTCCTGACAGAGCTAATTAACACCCAGGCTGGGGTAAGTACCATCGGGGGATTCCCGGGATATAAGGGAAGACGTAACAGGTTTGCTGATATTGCCCTTGAAACTGGAAGTGACTGAAAGTATAAAATTACTCTAACTGGGAGTTAGGAGTAGGTATAAAATTACTTTAACCAGAAGTCACTGGCTGTTAGGGAAAGAAAAGAAAGTGGTGCTTGCTGAAAAATTATAGAAGGGAATCGGTTTTAGGACTAGGTGCGTGGCACACCTTAAAGAGAGCCTAAAAGATTCAGTCGACGAGCAAGGCTGAAGATAAGATATAAATGTTAACAGTTTAAATGGTTAAAGTAGTGGAAAGAAATTAAAAGTACGTACTAAATAAAATAATTGCTCCCTTAACGCATAAGAAAGAAATTATTGCGTAGAGAGAAGGAAGCAGAAAATTAGTGATGGGGCCACATAGCAGCAAACCTGTTAAACAAAATAGGGAGGGATCAAAATCATTAATGTTAGAAGGACTGTTTTCAGAGGATCACCAGACGTCTAGAAAAAATGGGTCTCCAAGAAAGTTAATCGAGAAAAAGACAGGTTTAGATTTTAAGAAAGCATGTAAAAAGTGGAACAGGCAGAGCGGAGGGCGGTGGCTGTTAGAAAGGACAGGAGACGCAAGTGAAATTCAGGAAATTAGAAAAATATTATGTAGAAATGCACAAGGGTGTTGTATGTAGAAGTGTACGAGGATGTTGTAATAGAGGTCCGTGTTATGTATGACAGATGGGAGATGGTTATTAAGGATTGTAATTTAAAGGCAGTACAGAAATGAATTATTGGCTGCAGAAAGTTAGAACTAGAAGGAAAAAAAAAAAGTTATTTATAGCTTTACAGAAAGTGCAAGCAGATTCGGGACCGCAGTCGAATGAGAAGCGGAAGAAGAGCAAGAAGAGAAAAAAAAAGACCCGTTATATCCCACACTTGTTCCTCCACCTTTCCTACACCATCCACATCCACAACCCCCACCTTCTCCTCCGCCACCTCCAGCGCCCACCGCACCAGAATTAAAAGATGATCCCTTGGGGTCTGGTTTCTTTGAAGAATATCATTATGATCCCTCATTACACACTGATCCGGGGATGACAAAAGTAACGTAATGGGTGCGGCGGGTGGGTTTCACGATCCTAGAACCTCCATTTCACAACGCACTAGAAGTCAAACCCTATTCCTTCAGCCCCCTAATCAAAACACCACCTTTCGATCCCCCTTAAAGTCCCCCAAACCCACAGGCCCCTTATTCGAATGCCCCCTGATTGAGATCCCAGAACCCCCCGACATGATTCAATGCACCCTGCAGGAGCTAATAACCCCACAACTGTAATGATACATCGTAACTGGGACATTCAAGAGCTGAAGGACGTTGTGTCCGAATCGCCTGATCCCAAAGTCATCGGTGTGTTTAAAAAATTCATAGAACAATTACAGCAGCTGTATGATATGTATAAGCCTAATGCCACAGAATGGACTCAGGTGCTGTGGAGAAAGCTTGGCACCACATGGGACACTGTCAATCATGGACAGCATAACGGAAACCCGTGGCAGTGGAACGAGGCGTTGCCTCGGGGCCGGGATGAAGGTCCCTTTATTACGCAATGGGAACATGTTAAAATAATATTAAGCACAAGTATAAGAAAGGCAGAGACTGGTCTCTTATTTCGGCTGCCAAACAGAAAAAAGATGAGACAGTAGATGAATGGGCACACTGAATTTAAGAGTTAATGGCAACACACTCCGGCCTTGAAAATCCAGACAACCGAACTAAAACTGCAGTTCCTGTTTTTGTTTCCGGACTTAGAAGCGACATTCAAAACAAGGTATCCTGTATTAGATGAGAGGCTGCGCGTTTGAGGAAGTAAAACGTCACGCAGCGCATGCTGAACGACAGAGCAAGCAGAAAGTGTCAGACACCCAGACAAAGCTGATTGCAGCACAAATGAACTATTACACTGGTGGGGCCACTCCCGGCAGAAGTCGTGGACGTGGAGGATTTTTCCAGGGACAAGGGTGTGGACGGGGACGAGGTAGCGGATATATGTTACCTAATCCAAGTGGATCATCCGCTCAGCTGCCTCCCCCTCCAGATCCAAACGCTACACCTTATGCTTGTTAGGGGTGTGGTGAAATGGGACACTTCCGCCGCCATTGCCCTCACAAGTGCCCACCCCCTCCTCCACCACCTGAACAATTTGATGTTTCATGGACATAGGAATCTGCAGGGATCCCCAGCCCTTCTCTTCAACTACCTTTGCTCACCCATAATTCAGAGACTGATCCATTATTGACTTTGCTGGCTGGTGAATGCCACTGAAACTGTTTTCCTCGTGGACACAGGAGCCACGCGCTCAACCCTTTCGCTGAAGGAGGTCCCTGCCTCAAGAGATTCTTCGAGTTCAGCTGCATTCCAGTGATTCCACTTTAACACACTGATTTCTTTTAAATCAGCTCTGTCCAGTTAACCTCTTAGGAAGGGATCTCATGACAAAACTTTCTCTCTCCATTTCAATGAAATGTTTCCCCACACACCATCCTTCTTAAAGCCCTTCACTCATTTCCCTCCTGCTTGTTTCCCAATCTCCAAGCCCCTGACACCCTATTGCACTGCTCAATATTTCCCCGCAGAAATAGACACCCCCTGGCTGGAATCTTTTCTTTCTTCAGGCACCTGCCCCGAAACCCTTCACATCCCCTGCATTTTCATTTCCTCCACAAAAGCTGCTGCATCTGTGCATCTTACATATTCACAGAATATTTTTTATCTTGGTGGGTCAGTACCTCATATTTCTTTAGCTAAATCAAGCACTTCCCTTTCTGCTTTTTCATTACAAACTACTTCCCCTTCTTGGCTCTCAGCGCTTCCTGACTCTTTGTGGTCTCAGGGTAAAAATGATTATGGAAGGATAGCCCATTGCGAGCCTCTGGTGATCCACCCAAAATCCTCCTTCCGCCCGCATCTTGCCCAGTATCCTCTGTCTCCTGAAGCAGAGGCTGGCATTTCCGCCGTACATTCCGATCTTGTGAAACGCGGCGATTATTCCAATTAAATATTCTCCAGTTAATTCTCCCATTTTACCTGTAAAAAAGGCTGACGGTTCATGGCGTTTTGTTCAAGACTTACGACAAGTGAATGCTGCAATCTTTCCTAGAGCTCCTATTGTACCTAATCCTTCCACTATTCTTTCTGCAATCCCTCCCTCTGCTTGTTATTTTTCAGTAATTGATTTAGCCAATGCTAGCCCGTACACCCTGACTCGCAATTCTGGTTTGCTTTTACTTTCCAATGCCGCCGTTGGACATGGACTGTCATGCCTCAGGGATATACTGAAGCTCCTTGTGTGTATGGACAAGCACTTGCTCAAAATTTAGAAGGGTTCTGGCCAGACTGAGGTAGTACATTAATACAGTATGTAGATGATATTATGTTATGCAGCGCTACAGAAGAAGATTGTGTGCAGGATACTAAAAAACTACTGCTATTTCTGGGGGACAATGGACATAAAGTTTCAAAGGCTAAATTGCAATTAATTCAAACAACTGTAAAATATCTGGGTCATGACATCACAAATGTAACAAGAGCTCTCTCAGCGTCGCATTAACACCATTCAAAACCTTCCCAGGCCTGTCACAAAACAGCAGGTCATGTCTGTATTGGGCATTTTAGGTTACTGCCGGCAATGGATTTTGAATTTCACTGAAAGAGCACAGCCGTTACAAAATTTAGCAAACACCCCTGGCCTTCCTCTTTCTGGTCAGGTGCAATGGACCGAGCAGGCTGAGAAGGCTCTCTGTGACTTGAAAAACGCACTGTCCTCGGCTCCGGCGTAGGGGCTTACCAGACTACAATCACCCATTCACTTTGTTCGTGGACGAAAAGGGGGGATATATGAATGCAGTTCTAACACAATTACATGGGGATAAACAAAGGCCAATAGCATATTTTTCGAAAAAATTGGATCCAGTGGCTGCAGCACTTCCGCCTTGCCTTAGGGCTGTGGCTGCCACAACAGAAGCTGTGCTAACAAGTACAGATATAGTGCTCATGAGCCCCCTAACAGTAAAGGTGCCTCACGCTGTACATTCCATTTTAGTACAGGCTAAGCCCTCACATCTCACTACTGCTAGGGCAATACACTATCAGAATGTACTCTGTACTTTGTCAAATGTTATGATTGAAAGATGCTCCACCTTGAATCCAGCTACGTTACTCCCAAATAATAGCGATAGTGAACCGCATGATTGTCAGAAAAAATTGCAGAAGTAGTGAAACCACGAGTAGATCTACAAGAAACACCTTTAGAAACCGGAGAAATTATTTTTGTGGATGGATGCTCTTTGCGATTAGAGAACGGTGCACCTTCAACTAGTTATGCCGTGGTCCAAGGGGACCACTTGTTGGAAGCAAATCGAATTACATCAAGTTTAAGTGCACAAGCAGCTGAATTGATAGCGCTCACTCGAGCATGCCAGCTGTCTGAAGGAAAAAACATAACAATTTATACAGATTCCAGATATGCTTTTGAAGTCTGCCATGATCATGGAGCATTATGGAAATTGAGGGGATTCAAGACCAGTACTGGCAAGCCCATTCAACATCAAAAATTAATCGAATCCCTTTTAGACGCCATAACTAAACCATCGAAGTTGGCAATTGTTAAATGTCAGGCTCACACAGGAAAGCAGGATTTTGTCAGCAGAGGAAATGAACTGGCAGATTATTTTGCAAAAAAGGCTGCACACTGTAACACACCAATTTCTTTATTTCAACAGAGAAATGACCAGGACCCTGATAATCAAATTATTTCTCTACAGAGTGCAGCCACGGACATCGAAAAGAAAAAATGGTCCAAAGAAGGGTCCTTCTCTGATGAAGTCTGGACTCATAAGCAAACTAACAAACCTTTTCTCCCAAAAGCTTCTTTTCCAGGTATGGCAAAAATAGCCCATAGCCTCGACCATGCCGGAAGAGACGCCATGGTTCAAGATGTCGAAAAGCATTGAGAAGCTGTAGGCTTCTCCACCTACGCAGAGCAATTCTGTAAGCGATGTGCCTTGTGTCAAAGGTTTAATGTAGGAAAAGGCACACAGGTAAGTCCCGCAGTTACTCCTAACCCAATGGGTCCATTTGAGCACCTCCAAATGGATTTCATTGAACTAACACCGTCTAGGGGTTACCGATATTGCCTTGTGATTGTCGATGTGTTCTCCCGATGGGTAGAAGCTTTCCCTTCTAAACACAATGATGCTAAAACAGTTGCTAAGGCACTAATAAAAGAAATTATTCCAAGATGGGGCATCCCGCAAAAGTTACAAACAGACAATGGTACTCACTTTGTGAATTCCATTATAAATGAATTAACCACCTGGCTGCAGATCAATGTACATCATTACTGCAAATATCATCCACAAAGTGGGGGTATTGTGGAACGATGCAATGGCACCCTAAAAGCTAGGCTTGCAAAAATTTGTGAACAAACCAATTTATCTTGGCCAGATGCTTTACCCCTGGCTTTAATGGGATTGAGGGGGCGGACACATCGACAATTGGGACTATCGCCGTTTGAAATTCTGACCGGACGACCCATGCCCGTTGGCATGGTTATAGGAAATGTGAATCTGCATACCGTGGACAATGATCTTCTCTCTAGTCTTACAGGTCTCAGAGCGTCCCTGAAGGAAGTCCACGAGCAGGTTAATCAGGCCTGGAGAACCAGCCCTCCATCTGAAGACTCGCCGATTCCCTTGGGTACCTGGATTCTGGTCCGAGACACCCGGAGGAAACATTGGCATCAGCCCAGGTGGAGAAGACCGTTTCAAGTTCCCATTGCAAAAAATGGCACTCCTCCTGCTGATCCTGACTGTATCCGTTTTTCCTTGTCTACAAAGCAAAGTGACCCTGACTTTCCACAAAGGACAAACTGCTTCACTGCAAGTCGATTTTTGTTCCTTTATAAACTGTGGCCCTACTAGACAGGAGTACTGGGCTTGGTCCGATAAATATGTTTGTTTTACAGCTTCCATGTTTCAGGGAAAGATAAAAACTCAAGTGTTTGGCAGTTATTCAGGAGGAGGATATGTGGACACCTCAGATGACTGGTGCAATCAATGGGGCCCTTGTTTTTGCTAACACCGGCCCAAATGACTGGGGTGGTGACCCTTGGCAATCCACACAATATGGACTGAAGTCACGGTTTTCCATTATTAGGGACATGCTAATTCTGAATGTGTAGAGAACAATTGTAACCCTCTGATTATGTTGCAAATTTCTCCAGGTCATACCCCATCCCCCTCTCTTCCTTCTTCTCCACCCTCTACCTCCCTTCTCTCTACCTCTTCGGTCTAAACACCTATTCAGGTAAATACTTCAGTTTGATCAAAAGGGTGGAGTGTGAAATAGAAAAATACAGATACCGAAGTATGAGATTGGAAAATAGGATTTAGGAGTCATAGTGGACTCAAAGCTATCAACTTCCCAACAGTGTTCAGAAGCCATTAAGAAGGCTAACAGAATGTTAGGTTATATAGCACGATCTGTGGAGTACAAGTCCAAGGAGGTGTGAAATAGAAAAATACAGATACCGAAGTATGAGATTGGAAAATAGGAATTAATGATCAGAACTGAAGTGCGTGCTAAGCAAAATGTCTATTGTGCAAGTGCAACTTCCTGTTTTTTCTAACAGACAAAAAACCACAAGTGACCAACTGATGAACTTTAAAAATGTTGATCCAAGCAAATTGTTGTAAAGATGTAATGTCTTGAAATTCTTGTGCAACAAAAGTCATAAGACAAAGCTTTGCCCTATAAAAGATGTAGGACATCGACCTCTCGGAGCAGATGAAGGGCAGGTGTCCTAGGACTGTGCTTCTCTGTCATTCTTACCTTTGCCTGGTGTGTATTAATAAAAGATTTTTTACTACTAAGGGAATTAGTACAGTGGATCGAGACTTGTATTTTAAAATGAGTTCATCAAAGAACACAGGGACACAGTTGGAAACTTGTTAAGGGTAAATTTCGCAAACATTAGGAAGTTTTCTTTACAAAGAATGATAGACACTTGGAATAAGCTACCAAGTAGTGTGGTAGACAGTAAGATGTTAGGGACTTTCAAAGCTTCGACTTGATGTTTTCTTGAAGGAAACAAGTGGATAGGACTGGCGAGCTTTGTTGGGTTGACTCACCAGTGCATTATAAAGGTTGAGCATAACCTCCTTGGACTTGTACTCCACAGATCGTGCTATATAACCTAACATTCTGTTAGCCTTCTTAATGGCTTCTGAACACTGTTTGGAAGTTGATAGCTTGGAGTCCACTATGACTCCTAAATCCTTCTCATAAGGTGTACTCTCGATTTTTCGACCGCCCATTGTGTATTCAAACCTAATATTTTTACTTCCTATGTGTAATACTTTACATTTACTGACATTAAATTTCATCTGCCACAAATCTGCCCAAGCCTGTATGCTATCCAAGTCCTTCTGTAATGATATAACGGATTCCAAATTATCTGCTAATCCACCTATCTTGGTATCATCTGCAAACTTAACCAGCTTGTTACTTATATTCCTATCTAAATCATTTATATATATTAAAAATAGCAGCGGCCCTAGCACTGACCCCTGTGGAACACCACTCTTAACATCGCCAGTTCTGATGAGGTTCCTCGCACCATCACCCTCTGCTTCCTGTGTCTGAGCCAATTCTGCACCCATCTAAAAACATCACCCTGAATTCCCACTTCTTTTAACTTGATGCCCAACCTCTCATGTGGCACCTTATCAAATGCTTTCTGAAAGTCCAGATAAATAATATCATAAGCTCCACTTTGATCGTATCCTTTTGTTGCCTCCTCATAGAATTCCAACATGTTAGTAAAACACGACCTCCCCTTCTGAACCCATGCTGACTGTTCAGAATAACTCCTGTCCTTGTCATGTGTTGCTCAATCTTATCCTTAATAATTCCTTCCATTAATTTTCCTGTGATGCTTGTTAAGCTTACTGGCCTATAGTTGCTTGGATCTGCCCTGTCACCCTTTTTATATAATGGGATGATATTTGCCATTTTCCAGTCCTTTGGAATCTCTCCAGTGCACAGTGACTTCCTAAAAATATGTGTCAAGGGTTTATATATGTACTCACTAGCCTCCTTAAGAACACGAGGATAAATATTATCTGGGCCTGGTGATTTGTTTGATTTCATCTTATTTAATCTGAGCAGCACTTCTCCCTCTACAATTTCCAAATCCCTCAGTACCTCCTTAGTAGTTGTGTTTACCTCTGGCAGGTTATCCACTTGCTCACTTGTAAACACCTCAGAAAAATGTAAGTTTAGGGCATCTGCTATTTCATTGTCTGTATCTTTTAATTCCCTTTACTATTCCTGATGAACTTGACCTCCTCCTTAACTGTTCTTTTACTACTAAAATACTGAAAGAATCTCTTGGGGTCTTCTTTCGCCTTATCTGCTATATTCCTCTCCAACTGTCTTTTAGCCTCTCTGATATCCTTCTTAATGGTTGCCCTCATTTTCTCATACGCTACGGTTCTCTTTGCAGTCATTAGTCTTATATGCCTTATACAGCAGTTTTTCCTTTGCAACTTCTTTTTAAATCTTTATTAATCCATCGTGGAGATTTTTTAGTTTCCTATTACTTCCAAATTTAGGTATGTATCTGTCCTGCATTACATGTAAAACATTTTAAACCTGTTCCACTGCTCCTCGACTGTCTCCACATTTAAAAGCTTATCCCAGTCTATCCTACTTAGACTTTGTCGCATCTGCTCAAAATTAGCCCTACTAAAGTTCAACTTAACAATTTTAGTCTTTGCATCTGTACTCTTACAAAATACTGAGAATTGTATTACATTATGGTCACTTGACCCTAGTGGTTCAATCACCTCTACACCCTCAATTCTATCCTGATTATTACAGAATACTAAATCCAGATAGGCTTCACCCCTTGTTGGTGCTTTAACATGCTGTGTTAAAAACAGTCGCGATTACTTCTAAAAACTCCTGCTCTTGTGCTCCTCCATCTGTAAGGTTATCCCAGTTAATATTTGGATAATTAAAGTCCCCATGACTATAATATCCCCTGTAAACTTGCCTTTTGATATTACTAAAAGATGTGTGTTGAAATTACTGTCTGAATTGGGTGGTCTATAACACACTCCTAAAATGAGACCTTTTCCCTAATATTTTCCAGGCGAAGCCACATGTCCTCACTAAGATGGGGCTCATCATCCAACTGAAGATGACTTACATTTAATTCCTGTTTGGCATAAACAGCAACCCCACCTCCTTTTCTGTTCTGTCTATCCTTCCTAAAAATGTGTATCCCTCTATGTTACACTCATCCCCATCTTTGTTATTTAGCCAGGTTTCCGTTATTGCTATAATATCATAATTGTGCTCTGCTACATACAACTCCAACTCACTTACCTTATTTTTGATACTTCTAGCATTAAGGCAAGCTATTTTTAATGTGTTAATCCTTCTATCTTTACGTGTTTGCTTAAAATTTACATTACTATGCATTTTTATTTCTACACCATTGTTTGTTCTTCCATGTATAGATCTAAATCTGGCCTGTCCTAAACTCCCTGCCCCCATTCCCTAGTTTAAACAATCCTCGACTAGCCTACACATACGCCTCCCCAATACATTGGTGCCCCTCCGGTTCAGATGTAACCCGTCCACGGCGAACAGGTCCCATCTGTTCCAAAAGGAGTCCCAATGCCCCATAAACCTATACCCTTCTACCCTGCACCAAGATTTGAGCCACGCGTTAAGCCTTCTAATCTCCTCAATCTTACCTGGACTGGCGCGGGCACAGGCAGAACTTCGGAGAAGACTACCTTGTCAGTTCTGCTCCTCAGCTTGGTACCTAACTCTTTGAATTTGGATCGCAGAACTGACAGACTACCCTTATGTATGTCATTTGTTCCAACGTGGACAATGACAACTGGATCCACCCGCTCTGGCCAAGAGCCTATCCACCCTTCCAGGAGGTCTCCCACCTGTGCTCCCGGAAGGCAACACACCGTCTGAGACTCTCTCTCTCTGGAGCACACCTGCGCTTCAATCCCCCTAATGATTGAGTCCCCAACTATCACTACCTCTCTCTTTTTGGGAACTGGTTTTGAGGTGGCCCGTTGGGGCTCCTCAACCCTGCCTACCACCTCAGAATTATCAGAGTCACCGTCCAGCTCCGCCAGGACATGATAACGGTTAGACACTTCTAATTCTGGGGTTGATGCCCCCGGACAGTGTGCACCCTTTACCTTACGCCTTGCGACCGTGACCCACCTATTCCTACCTGTCTGGTCTGGAATCTCCTCCCGCCACCTTAGGGGTGCACACTATCTCTAAAGGACACCTGGGCCAAGTCCGCCAATTCTCTATTACAACGCAGGTCAGCCAACTCCTCCTCCAGTTCAGCGACCCTGAGCTCGAGGTGCTGGATCAGCTGGCATCTCTTGCAGATGTAGCCCTCATAGACAACTGGCTCTTCCAAACCATCATCTAAAAGTCCAACATCCAACAGGACTTGCATTGCACTGGCCTCATTATTAAAATTTGATTTGGGATTACTAAGCTGCCTTAACTATATATTTTTTTTTCTTAAAATTAAATTTCTTCTTCTTTCAGCTGCTCCTTAACTTAAATGGTAACACTAAGATCTGCTACAGATATTTTACACCTTTTCCCCTTAAGCTCCTGTACTGTTCTCCCTCTCAGCTGCCTGCTGTTTGCCTTTCTATGAGGTTAACTTTACTTTTCTCTGTCTCTTCTAGCTTTGCGCTCTTCTTACTTATAAGCTCTTCACTCGCACTGTTTGTATTCCCCCGTATTAATGAACCAATACGCTGTCGCCCACTTAACTGTTCTGCCTCTGGACGGCTAAGGACTGTTTAATTTAAAATAAACAAATAAATAAAACTTTACTACCTTATTTGCTCCTACTGCTCCTTGTGCCTGATCGGTGTCTTAACGCAGGCCGCTTACCTGCGCACTACTGAGTTTCCACCTTTTACTGCTTTGAAGTCAGCCGCGGCCTTTTTTCTTTTCCTTTAAACTAAGGAATCGCTGTTACGACGACGCGGTTATTTATTTACAAATGCCGATATCAGTTACTGCTGCTTTCTACCCTGCCGCCTCGATGCTAATTCAAATACAGATAACAAGAAAAAGAACAAGTACAAATAACTTTTCCAAGCGCACTTCCAAACACCCAGCTACTTTTGCTCTTGTGCGGCGAAAAAAGCAAAAACCCTTCTAAAGGGAAAAAGCTTTAAAATTCCCACACGGTTCCTTAGAGGCAACCAAAACCCAAGTTTTTAAGAGCAAAATGTATTTTTTTAATGTAAATCTCACACCACAGAACAAACCAACACTCTCAACAGACTCTAGCGTTTGCAAAGCACACGTCAGCACAAAGCACACGTGACTCTCAGCTCTGAGCACCCTCAACTCAGCTGCGCAACCACATACATACATACATACATACATACATGTTCTAATGTTCTAATTATTGATGGCAAATCGATTATTCATAAAGCTTCAATTGGTGATCTGTTTTTCTGTGTTAACCTCATATTTTTTCATACTTCTTCTCAAACCAAGGGGGTGCGAGGGTAATATGAATCGGGAAGCGCTGATCAATGTAATCGGTGTACCAGGAAATCATGCATTGACAGAAGTTCCCCTTTGTTTGTAATGCAAAGTGTTATTAAATGCGTGATTTTTTAACGCGTTATGGAGCACATACATCGAAGCTTCTCAGCTGTGCTTGTGCTAAGAAAAGGAAAGATTTTAAAAATAACGTAACACGATTGTCAATGTACCCTTTTGTAAGTAGTGCCTGGAGGATTCAGTGTGGAGAAACTGTAGAGACAGCGTGTGTATTAACTTGTGGATTTTTCTGTGAGTATTTGGTGGCAGCGTCACAAACTCGCTCAGATACACTGCGTTAGCTGGAGCTCAGCTCAGAGCGAAATGAGGTGAATGGGAGGGGAGATGATGACGTGACTCCCCCACCCGCCTTAACTATCAATCCCCCACAAACACAGTCTCTCAGAATTTGCATAAGCACAGCCCCTCACCTGCAATTTTAACTTAGTTACAAAGTGATCAAAACTCTTGTTTATATCCTGCGTCCTCTCATTAAACTTGTATCCCGCATTACCCGTGGGCATGACAAACGCCAGCGGCAGCCTGTCTCGACTCCAGTACAGTAAATGGAGAAAAATAGCTTCCAGTTATGACCATTACGCGTTGAATTTCAAAATGAAAACTGGCCAGCTTTTGTAAGGGAGCTGTAAGGAATGAGCCTGCTAAATTTCAGCCTTCTACCTACACGGGAACTTGGAGAATTAGTCATGAATCAGTGAGTCAGTCAGTCAGTGAGGGCTTTGCCTTTTATTAGTATAGATGATGTGAGCATGGAACCGGGTGTATGCAACATTTTTGTGCGTATACACCGTTTATACATGAGTCCCTGCTGACTTCTTACTCATCTCTTAGTCATCTTTCAGTACATTTTGTTGTTCACTTGACCTTTATCTGGTTTCATGGTATGCATGCGAAGGTTTCTGACATTTATTAACCCTTTTTGCTATTTCTTTAAAATGAAAGCTGTGTTAACCTAATATTATTCTTCCACAAGGGTAAAATGAATTCAGCAGAATATAGAGAAATCCTGGAGGAAACCTAATGCAGTCGGCAAGTAACCTGTGCTTTAGGAGACCTCAAGTGTAAGCTCAAAGCTAAACAGGAATAGCTTAAAAAACAAATATAATGTCCTGGGGCCTCATGCATTATGCGGTGTGTAGAATTCACACTAAAACATGGCGTATGGACAAAAGTTGAACTGTGCGTATGCACAAAAAATTCAGATGCAGAAAACAGTGTGTGCCAACTTCCACGCACTTCTGCTACATAAATCCCAGTCAGCGTGAAATGTAACGCTAATGCACGCTCCTGCAGCCCCACCCATCTCCTTCCAGAAATACGCCTGTTTGAATATGCAAATCAATATAAATATTCTCTTAATTACAGCGTTTTGTGAAAGAACATTGGCAAAAGCACAGGGAAAAAAGAAAAATTGTGGAGGTAATGAAAAACATAGTTTGTTAGTTTAAGCAGTTGTATAAACAACTAAAGGAAGCTGATTAAAAGTTCAAGTACAGAAAGCTGATTAAAAGTTCAAGTACAGAAAGTCGCACAGTGCTTGAAATAAAAAAGAAGCTGTCAGATATTAAAGTCACCGTGAAAAAGCAAGTCGTAGCACACCATTTGAGTGTCATATGGAAGATTATTAGGGTACAGAGAAAAGAAAAAAAATAGGGGCACAGTGGAAAAAAAAGCTTGAAATGTCAACTTTAATCTCAAAATTTCCGCTTTAATCATGTACTTTATTTTGTCATTAAAGTAGAATGTCATAAACTTCATCTTAAAATATTTTAATTTACAAGTTTCTCAAATCCCATCGTAACTAAAGTAGCATGTTAAATGCTTTGTATTCTGTGTTTTCTTCTATATACTCTATGTGTGTGAATCAATACTTGCTTCTTAAATGGTCTTTCTCTTCTGCCAAAAGGACACAGAATACATTACGTTCATGATATTACAGCTTTCTGAACAATTTATATACTAAGATGTATGCTTGGTGATGATGAGATGAATTAAAACATGTATCAAACTTAGGGCCACAGTGGCACAGGGGTAGTGATGAGCTGGCACCCCGTCCAGAGATTGTTCTTGCCTTACACAAGATGCTTGCTGCACCGTGCACGACCCACGATGAAATAATTTATTGCAGCAGTACTGTCTCTTTCAAACATACTAACCCCCAATTACTATCCTTCCTTTTCTTTCTCTTAGTAACCAATCACCACACAATCAGCTCTTTAATAAAAGTCAAGCCATCTGTAAGCTTAGAACGCTGATTCTTCAAAACTTTTAAGGAACATTGAAATATTTTCACAGTGCATGTTCAATTATTCCATCCATCTGTCCATCCAGGGTTGCGCCAGTTCAGCAAACATACAGTGCAAGGCAGGAACAATCCCTGAACGGAGCACCAGTTCATTGCTAGTCCACTGTGTCCAGACGTTTGATTAATAACAGTATACATGATTTAAATGAAGTTAAAAATGCATCTGTATAATATAAAAAATATATTTATATATATACTTTTTGCATTTCATCTTAAAAATGATATCAATAGCTCAAATTAGAAATCTAAATCGACTTAGAAGCCAGTCATCATCATCATCTGTAAATACACACTCTCTTTTTTTGAATTGAATTGAATTCCTTTACTGTTATTGTATGATACAATGAGATTCAATATGCAAATCCTACATAAACTTGTTTTCCTATAAAATGATAAAATAACAACAACAGCAATAATAATAATAATAACACAATTAAAAAGCAATGAAAACTATACCATATGAAAGCATAAGTTGCTCACACTGTACAATATAACAACTGTTTTTCAAGTTTACTTAAAAGTACAAACCGTTCTACCAGGAGCACTTGATGGACTGATTGAGTGTGTTTAGAACTCTTGGGATGAAACATTTTCTGAACTGTGAGGTTTGTGCAGGACAGGCTCTGAAGCATTTACCAAATAGGAGTTCAAAAAGACTGTGTCCGTGGCTGAGGCAGCGTGTGCTAGAAGCAGTACCCCAAGAATTCTTTCTGCTCTTGACACACTCTGCGGTACAGCTTTCCAATCAGCTGCAGTATAGCTGTGATTCCACACTCAGATACAGTGAGTTGAAATACTGGTGCACTGAGAGTAACAACCCTAAAGCAGCTATGGTATTTTGAATATTTTGGCCATTTCATGCATCATTATATTGTTACATGGTTGATTACAATCAAATGCGGTGTGTACTCAATGACCTGGTGTGAGAATGTGTGTGGATTTACACCAAGTTTAATTTTTAAGCATCACGATGTGAGTGTGAAAACGGGTGTACACCACATTTTGTGGTTACACACCATTTATACATGAGGCCCCTGGAGTGGCCACATCAGAGCCCAGTCTTGATTCAACTTAGAATTTTGGCCTGACTTGAAAATATCTGTTCACTCACAATCCCCAAGCAACCTGACAGAGCTTGAACAGTTTTACAAAGAAGAATGGAGAAAAATTGCACTGTCCAGATGTGACAGATCTGACAGAGACCAGTGCAGACAGACTCACTGCTGCCAAAGGTACATCTACTAAGCACTGACTTGGAATAAATAATTAAATGATCTATTAATGGGGTTTTACACTGTATTTGACATTAATTTAGATCACTTTGCAGAGACCTGTTTTCACTTTGACATTAAAGGGTCTTTTTGTGTTGATTAATGTCAAAAAAGCCAAATTAAATCCACGTGAATTAACATTGTATAATGATGATATGTAAAAACTTCAATGGGGGGTGAATAGTTTTTATAGGACCTGTAACAAATTTGTTCGCTATCTACAGAAATGCTTTTCAATATCTTAAGAAGGCAGAAATGATGTGCACTAGGCTCAGTACTTAGATGATTACTACTTCTCTTTGTATGCTTCTGATGGAAAATATTAGAAAACTTCTCATTCACTCCCACTCATATAATGTAGATAATACTTAACTATATATTTTTTTCATACTAAACAGTGTTCCTCCTTTAGTGCTGCCAATTATGTGTGTCAATGAATGACTGTAGTTCACAATTTTTTTCTCAATTTTTGAATTTTTCTTGAAAGATAGTTTCTAGGTAATCATCAGTTCTCATTATTTGGAAAACTACTTAAAATGTACTGTAAATCACTGTCAATTAAACTGGTGGAATATTCTTCCACTAGCCACTCTGGGACAGAATACATTAATGACTAAAAGTACAATGACTTCAGTACAAGTCCTCATTTTGCAGAACATTTTTTTAAACATGCACCGGGAAGACAGCAACATTTGAGTAAAGTGGCAAGTTGCAAGAAAACTCAAAAGCATCTGGCTGCAGCCACTGTAAGGTGTTGAGCTCCACAGTAAGCGGAAACACGTGACCGCCACAGTAGACAGAAAAACGCCCCTCCCCTACGATCTTAAGCTTAGGCGTGCTATTTCCCTATTGCTGCCTTCCCCAGTGTTTTTTAAGGTTAGAATTGTTGATTGGGTAGGTCCTATATTAGTTAGTCCCATTTAGTCTTTTTAATTTTATCCTGCCTTGTACGTCCAGTTGTTCGGGTTGGCTTCATTTAGTTAAAAGAATCCGTTTTCATCGTACTCTTTTCTGGAAAGGTATTCATGCATGTGTGTTTTTAGAAGGATTTTTTAGTTTGAGGAAGAAATAGCTTTTTAAGTTCGATCCTGTCCTGCCTCGTATTACTTGTTGTCCAGGATGGACATTTCCGCGAACGGTTATTTTATACGCTAAAGAAGGAATATGTCCCTCCCCCACTATATAAAGTTTAGGCATGCTATTTCACTGTTGCTGCCTTCCCCAGTGTTTTTAAGGTTAGGGCTGGTGATTTGGTAAGTCCTATATTCATTCGCCTACTGTGGAGGTCACGTGTTTCCGCTTACTGTGGAACTCAACATCTTACAGTGGCTGCAGCCAGACCCTTTTCAGAAAGCTTGCAGAAGGCAAAAGCCTCTGTGAAAATCTTTGCTGACAGGAGGAGCTTCTGGGTGGAATATGGTCCTGAAGACTGCTTATGAGTACCCATTTTGGATATGCATGCAATCATGTTTTATTGTTGCAATTTCATGGGTGCCATTCTGATCTGTGTGAGAACTTTCAAAGCCCATACCTTAGGAGTCTGACTATATTATGAATCTGGGTTTTTAGATCTGTTTTTTTTTTTGTTATTTATAATTTTACTATTATTCTGGTAACCTAAGATTGTGTGTGAGTGTGCTTCATTTTAATAGTCATCTTATTGGTCATATTTATTATGGTTGCTATGCTTGTTGCTGAACACATAATACAATGATGAAATGATACATTGTGTCATCATCTCCCCCTAATATAAGATGGTGCTATATTAAATATACTTTTCAATAATTCACATGCTTCAAAAAAACTTTTTTGTTAGTTCTGACTTTTGACCTTTGCTTTGCCTTATTAACCAATGCTTTTTGCTGTACATTTTGGTTTTTACACTTATTTTTTGCCTGTTTCTTGCACTTTTGACTCTAATTCTATATTTTTTTTCTTGTTTATTTACATCTCCTGGCCCTATTCTCTCTGTTTTTTTGTCATTGTGCCTACATTACTCATGACAACAGAACAGTATTAGCCTCAGAACAAAAGTACAAAGCTTTAAACCTGAATACATACCCCAGGTCGCTACCGACCCATGATATCATGTTTACAGATGTCACTGGGTCATATGATATGGTGTGGATGCAGATCCCAAGGTATGCCTCATTGATTTCATCTGCAACCATTTACTTTTAAAATATGGCAAAATTATTTTAAGATCACTTATTTGCCTAAAACCTGTCGAGTTGCCATTGACCCTAGATATGACGAAGTGTATTTTTTTTACATGCTGATTTTACGTGGTGTGTTTGTAAACAGTGCTTGAACCAGATGCTCTCTTTTCAGGAATTCTTCATATGTCTATATGTTCATTACAACTATGTTTCTATATTGCCACTTTTTATGTAGGCATTTACGAGTTTAGAAAAATAACAGATAAAAGAAGTAGAAGAGTAACATCCTTATTTACAATGTCATGATGTGAGTCTCTAAAGATGATCTGGTGATAAGGTCAGATGGCCATGAGGACAGAAAAAACAACAACAACAAAAACTCCAGTTAGAAAAAAAAAATAAAATCTGCAGGGGTTCCAAGGCCAAAAGCCCACCTAACATTCTACCTAACATAAATGTTCTAAATTAATTATTTTTTTCCAGGCTTCATGTGAGAGGATTTGATTAAATCTTTCGCATGGACAGCTTGGACCAGCCTTCATTCTATCATCAGGGGTGGTTGTGTGGTACCTCGGTCAGGTGGTGATGGTGTAAATTACCACCATAGAAGAACCGGAAAAGACAGCAGAGAAAAGTAGAGATTAGTAAAGATTACAGATCCCTGAAGAATAGTATAATTCTAAGCCTATATAGTCTATTTGGAGTACAACTGACATGCAGCTACTAAAAAGCCAAATTAAAATAATGTGTTTTCAGTAGTTTTTTTTTAATGTTCCTCAGTATTAGCCTGACAAATTTCTATTTGTAAAGTATTCCAGATTTTATGCTCATAACTGCAAAAGGCCGCCTCATCACTCTTTTAGGCTTGGCTTTTGGAATTATAAGTAGACCACCATTAGAAGATCTAAAGTTACGACTTGGAGTGTAGGGGGGCAGGCATTCCAAAGTATAGAATGGGACAAGATTATTTAAGGCTTAATACACCATTAGTAGTATTTTAAAGTCAATTCTAAATGACATGGGTTACTAATATAACAACACTAAAACTGGTGAGATGTGATTAGATATTCTTCTTCTAGTTAAGATTCTGGCTGCTGCAACCGATTGATGTCTTTTTTGAGTAGTCCTGTTATGTGTACATTACAGTAATCTAGTAGACTAAAAATAAAAGCGTGAACTAAGTTTTACATAAGAGGTCTGACTTTTGCTATATTCCTTAAGTGAAAATATGCAGTCCTAGTAATCTGGTTAATATGCAATTTAAAGTTTAGGTCAGAGTCAATGATTATCCCTAAATTCTTTACCTCCGCCTTGACTTTTCAACCTAAGGGATCAAGTTTATTTCTAATACCCAATCAGTTTCATCAGGCACTATCAATAAATTCAGCTGTGTGCCATCTGCATAGCTGTGGTAGCTCACATTGTGCTTTCAGGTAATCTAATGGAGCATGTGGATTGAAAAAAGGTGCGGATCCAGAATAGATCTCTGTGGTACACCATATACTCCATTATGGGTCTCCAAAGCATGATCACCAAAACTAACAAAGTATTTTCTACCTGTTAAGTAAGATTGAAACCAATTTTTTAGAGAGGCCCACCCATTATCTAAGGCAATTTATAAGAATACTGTGGTCTATTGTGTCAAATGCTTCACTCAGGTCTAAGAGAACAATAACAAATATATGGCATCTGTCTGTATTAACCAGCAAATCATTTACTTCTCCAGCCAGTGCAGTTTCTGTACTATGATTTGTTCTCAAACCTGAGTGAAACTTGTCAAGAATAGAATATTTATTCAAGTAATTATTTAGTTGCTTAAAAACTTTTTTTTTTGAGAGTTTTACTTAAGAAAAGCAGGTTGGAAATTGGTCTAAAGATGTCAAACACAGAGAAGTCGAGACTATTTTTCTTGATCAGGGGGTTTAACATATACAGTCTTTAAACAGTCAGAGCCTAGCAACAGGTGTACTTGTTATCAACTATATGTTGGCACCAATGTCCAACAATACATAAAATGTTATTATCCATTGAATATAATTAACAAATTGATAATGGAATGCCAACTTGGAAATAATGAAAAAACAAACAATAATTAATTGTTTTCCATTATAAAGATGAACACCTTTCTTTTATGTATGGTCTTCATAAATTTCTGTTTAATATCATTTTTGTACCAACACATTTGATATTTTAAATCATTTATTTTTATTATTATTTTGGTGAAAGTATTATCTTTTCCATTTTTTTCTATGGTTGTTACCATTTTGTGGCTGTCTTTGCATGACAGTGGACACGTGACATGAATGTCACATGACTTAAATTTTACATCAGGCCTGCCTGTAAATGATGCAAATAAGGAAAGGTCTGTATCCTAATTAACAAAAAAACCCACATGTTTTTAAAATAACATTTAAAATAACATTTGATCCTTGACATATCTTAAATAGTTTGGTTTTCTTGACATAACATTTTTTCATTGCTTTTTTTATTTGGTTTTGGCTATGGTGATGGTTTTAGCCTGCTCCTTTTATTTTCATGTCTTGGTCTTTCTTTCATTAATGATCTCTCTTTCTTGTGCACCTATCTTACATTTTAGAGAAGCTGGATTCTTTGTGGCACTAACCCCTAACTCCGTTACAGACTACTTTCCACTGCTGAGGTACAGCACTAGGGGAGCTCTCTGAGTAGAGGATGCCATACACAAGGCAATAGGGACTCTGATAAAGAAAGCACAAACTGAACCTAGGATTAGCTGAGGCAGGAACAGAAGAATGCTGCTGATAATATTGGATTATTCTGGAGTCAGTCCATATGTTGCTATTTTCTTGGGAGCAAAACGTCCAACCTTTAAGCTGAAGACTAGTAAACAAGATTATTCATCAAGATTGGCAAAGGCAATATATATTATATCACTCTTCTCACTGACTAGATGGGTAACAAATTAGTTTAGGTACTGCAAAAATGCATTTATAACTCATATACTGCCAACAAGACTTTAACAAAGGCTTCTTTTGGTCTTGGTAACATTTACAAGGCACCACTAAAGTAATTATTCCACTACGAAGTGTCACATTTTAAGTGTTTTTGATACCCCAGTAAAATTACTTCTAAATTAGAAGGATTAAAATGTCATATATTGAAGTATCCAATATGATGAACAGTCCTTCTCACTTAAGCCACCTCTGACCTTTCCAAAGGGGAGTTATTTTAGTAGATTGCATTGCAGAGATGAATAACCCATTTACTGATGCTTTGTAAGTGTAATAAAAAGAAAAAGAATCATTTGTTAAGGTCTTACTACAAAAGAACATAAGAGCAATAAATGCATGTTTTCGGTACCTAAACTAAAGTGTTGCCACTAGATGATAAAACAGACCAAAACTACTAACCTGAACATCAGTAGTGTTTTAGCTTGAGTGACATTTAATAGTAAATGAGCTTGCCTTTATTATTTCTATAGAGGTTGACTAAACACCTTCTGTTTCCCAGAGAAATCTTCTTCTTCTTCTTTCAGCTGCTCCCATTAGGGGTTGCCACAGCGGATCATCTTGTTCCTTATCTTCCTGTCCTCTACATCTAGCTCTGTCACACCCATCACTTGCATGTTCTCTCTCACCACATCCATAAACTTTCTCTTAGCCCTTCCTCTTTTCCTCTTACCTGCAGCTCTGTCTTTAACATCCTTTTCCAAATATACCCAGAATTTCTCCATTGAACATGTCCAAACCGACGCAACCTCGCCTCTCTGATTTTGTCTCCCAACTGTCCAACCTGGGCCGACCCTCTAAAGTACTCATTTCTAATCCTGTCCATCCTCGTCACACCCAATGCAAATCTTAGCATCTTTAATTCTGCCACCTCCAGCTCTGTCTCCTGCTTTCTGGTCAGTACCACTGTCTCCAACTCATATAACAAAGCTGGTCTCACTACTGTCCTGTAGCTCTTCCCTTTCACTCTTGCTGATATCCGTCTGTCACAAATCACTCCTGACATTCTTGTCCACCCATTCCACTCTGTCTGCACTTTCTTTTTCACATGTCTTCCGCAATCCCCGTTACTTTGTACTGTTTATCCAAAGTATTTAAACTCATCCACCTTCTCCAACTCTACTCCCTGCATCCTCACCATTCCACTGACCTTCCTCTCAATAACACATGTTTTCTGTCTTGTTCCTACTGACCTTCATTCTTCTCCTCTCTAGAACATATCCTCGACCTTCATTCTTCTCCTCTCTAGAACATATCTTTACCTCTCCAGAGTCTCCTCAACCTGCTCAGTACTCTTGCTGCAGATCACAATGTCATCAGCAAATGTCATAGTCCATGGGTTCTCCTGTCTAATCTCATCTATCAACCTGTCCATCACTTTTTCTAAATTAGAAAGGGCTCAGACCCATTTCCCTGATGTAATCCCACCTCCACGTTGAATGTATCCATCACTCCTACTGCAGACCTCTTCACTGTTACACTTCCCTTGTACATATCCTATACCACTCTTACATACTTCTCTGCCACTTCAGACTTCCTCATACAATACTACACTCCTCTCTAGGCCTTCTCTGTACTTCTCATTATTTTAACATGGCTTTCTCATTGTTTCATTTTAGTTTAATCCTGATATTCCGTATATGAATTTAATTAACATTATCATTCATTGTGGCCCCGAAATCTGTAGTAACCCCTACTTTCTCTGCTGTTCTTTTTCTGGTTTTATGTGGTGACGATCTGAGCCACCACCACCCTATCAAAGCACCGTGCTGTCCCTACATTGATGGATTGAAGGCCAGAGGTCCACATGATCATCATCATCAAGTTCTTCCATGTGAAGCCTGAAAACCATGAGGACTGGTTGAGATCATTTATGTTAGGTGGAATGCCTAGAGGGGGCTGGGCAGTCTTTTGGCTTTGAACCCCTGTAGATTTTGTTTTTTTTTCTCCAGCCGTCTGGAGATTTTTAAAAAAAATTTTCTGTCTTCCCTGGCCATTACTTTTATTCTATGTTAATTAGTATAGCCTAATTTTATTTTTATATTTTGTCTTTTTCTTTTTCTTCAACCTGTAAAGCACTTTGAGCTACATCATTTGTATGAAAATGTGCTACATAAATAAATATTGTTGTTCCCCATCAACATCCTCAGAGCAAACACTGCATCTGTTATGCTCTTTCTTGGCATGAAACCATACTGCTGCCCACTAATCATCACCTCCCTTCTTAACCTATCTTCCACTATATCTTTCCCATAACTTCATGCTGTGGGTCATTCTAAAATATCGGCACCAGTACATTTCTTCTCCACTCCTCAGGCTTCCTCTAACTTTCCAAGATTCCATTAAACAATCTGGTTAAAAACTCCACTGCCATCTCTCCTAAACATCTCCATGCTTCCATAGGTATATCATCTGGACAAATGGCCTTTCCATTCTTCATCCTCTTCATAGCTGTCCTTACTTTCTCCTTGCTAATCCGTTACACTTACTGATTCACTATCTCCATATCATCCAACCTTCTCTCTCTCTCATTCATCAGCCTCTCGATGTACTCTTTCTATCTTCTCAACACACCCTCCTTGCTTGTTCTGTTCCCCAGAGAAATGCATGCTTTAATTGCTTAAATGTTTTCAATTTGGCTAAGATGGGTGTTCAATATTATATGTGCTGGTCTGCCAATTACAGTGAAAGTCTGATGTGCCATGTTGAAGCACTTTGCTCTGCAATACTAGAAACGTATTTTATTTAAAGATATACACTATATGAGAAGGATACTGCAAAGGAAAGAAGGGACCTTTCCTGTGTAAATAAACAAATAAAAACACTTCAAAACTCATAATCAAGACAATTAATTCTATTATATTTCAGTTGTTTTAACTAAATGTTCTATTTAAAAGGCACAACCTTAAGAAAGGCATATTTTGTAACTCTAACAGTTTGAGCTACTTTATAAACATTTTAAATAGATGGCAAAATAGCATCTGACACAACTTGCTGTTGCTGTTTGAAGACATGCTTTAAAATCTAACCACTAATTACCACTTCTTTTCAGCCGTTGGACCTTTTTCTATAAAACTTTAGTAGCATGTTAATAAGGAAATTACATTTGAATTAGCGATAAACTCTTTCTTACTTGTGGAAAGGGAGAGCTGTTTTCATCTGATGATAGCACAGCTGGTAAATGTTTGCTGCCACTCATTTGGACATGCTCTGTCTGGTACATAAGGTAGTATAACACTGAACCTCTGAGAAAACCATAAAGGTGAGGTCAATGTAGCAGCTGAGAAAGAGGACAGAGCTTTGATTGATGAATGGCATAAAATGGGTACCAGGACAGCTACCTACAGACCACCCTCGAAGAGCGTCTGCGAAACAGAGACTAACATGAATGGTATTATACTGGTGGACAGCACCTGACGCCTCAAGCCCTTTTGATACAATGGGAGTTTGAGACAGCAATTTAGCATCCAGCAGGACATACAATAAAGAAAGCTTTTAAAAATTACTGGTGTCCCTTCAATAATCTTCCTTGCCCTTGGGTCATTACAGCACTATGCCAGTAGCCTGGGATAGAATCATGGTGATTAACCTCCATAGCATCACATGTAAAAAGTGTTACATTTTTATTAAATCTCATCTTTCTATCGTAAAACATGCAACTGCACTTCTGTGAGTAACACGAGTGTCACTTGCGGATTCCTAGAATCACACTGACTGTTTCAGTTTCGCTGCCTGAAAACAGATTCACTTTATCATCACTGCTGACAAGAAAGTGTAAGGTGTTTCTTATGAGACTCCATGATGAGGCTAGGAGAAGATGTGTCTACACCATTGCAAGGGCAGCACTCAGGCCTGATGCTTACATAAGACATGCCTGTACTGTTGCCCAAGTAAAGCTTGGCACTTACGCTGTTGACACTTTTACAGCCCGAATAAACCTTAGGTCTTACTTGAGATACATCTATACCATTACCCGTGTGGCACTCGGGTCTAACACTTACCAGGTTAAGTGGCGGAAAGGAATCACTTGAGCAGTTGGCTGGTGTGACAGATAGGGGGCGCTGTTGTCCACTTGAACCCTCAGACCAGACACCAGGTAAAAGTCCAATAATAATTTTTATTTGGACACAACAGTGCACAAAGCACACTCCTCTCCACTATACTCATAAATAATAAACAAATACAATAATACACAATCATCTACTCCCAGACGCGTTGTTCCCTTCCTCCCAACTCAGCTCGCTTGTCTGGGATTTCCCAGAGTCCTTTATAGTCCATGACCTGGAAGTGCTTCTGAGCCCTCAGTCCACGTGATTATCCAGCACTTCTAGGTCAGGTAAAAACTCCTCTTCTTCAACCCGGAAGCACGTCACTTCCTCTGTCCATGTGACTGTGATGTACTACCGGGTTGTATGGAAAATATTCCTTGTTCCTCCCTGCAGCATCCTGTAGTGGCCCCCATGGTATCCAACAGGGCTGTGGATAAAAACTCCATTGTCCAGGATTCCCTGCTGGCCTTCGGGGCACCTCCATGCTGCAGGGAGGGCTTCATCTGGCGGCCTGGGGGTATTGGCCGGGATGAATGACCGGCCATATGCCACTCTGGATATGTATGGGATATACTGTATATATAAAGTGTACTCTATTGTTAAGGTCTTCCCAGCTCCAAAATTCAAAATATGAAGGAAATCGCCTCAAGAAGTAGGCCTTAAACTTTAGTTACCTACTATCAAGGGGAGCCTTACCCCAAAAATCAAGAAGCAGGTTTTTGGCTTTCACAAGGCCCACCAAACAGGGGGTAATGACTTGACATGAGCTGAGGAACTGTAAAACACCTGTTCTACAATACCAAAAGCCAAGTTTCCTTATATTTAAAATTGTATTTAACAAAGATTTCAAAGAACACTAATCAAAAACAAAAGCAAAACTTGAATCTTTTTTTTCAGACAATATTTTTACATAACTTTCCCCTGAAAACAAGCTATTTGCATAAAAACACAAGCCTGGTCTATACAGTGAACAGGAGTTGCCGCCCCCTGTGAAAAGTAATTTCAAAATATGGTCATGGCAGTGCATGATAGGCAATATCAGAGGGCATTTGGAGACAGTATAACTGACTATAGCCATTTATCTTTGTATAGTTTAGTTATAAAAAGTGCTCTTACCTGCATTGTAGGTGAAAAGGCTCTGAGAGCAAATGGTAGCGGTGCTGGTATGGAGGCATGCCATGGATTGAAATGTTGCTGGCAGTTTAGTGGCCTGTCACCCATTTCAGTTCTTAAGTGCCAGCATCCTGCCATTACTTCGTGCTATGCCAGTGAAGAATGTTTGTTTAGCTGCGTAAGTCATGACAGAGTAACTGGCTGATAATGGAGGCATATAAGATGGGTGTGCAGAGGAGCTGTGAGATGAGAAATCCAGAGTAAAAGTAAAGGAATCTTAAGGAAGATGGAAGCTGCCTGAAGTTGGAGGCACAAGCACGTGTGTGTGTGTGTTTTTGTGTGCCGGCATCCATGCACATGTCCGCAAACATAATGCCTGATAATTAGAAAGGCTTCCTTCTAGTCTGAGACTGCATAGGATAAAGGTCACAGATAGTGTCACTTACTGGATTATGTTAGGCTGGCATTAATGATTGGCCAGGTACATTACAAAACCTGAGGGATGCCCAGCAGGGGTTGTCTTTTGACGGTGTGAGAGGAAGGTAAGCTGAGCAAATTAGATAGTGAGCCTTTTTGAGCATCTTTTTATATACAGTACTGTTATTTGTATTTTTTTCACTGATTTTCCTGCATTTTTGTGTTTGTGCCAGTTTCTTCAGTTTTGATTTTGATGACTGTGTTTTCTGTCCTCTTGATTGTTGTCCTGGTAGAAGGAGGAAGAAGAAAAGTTGTCCAATCATTTGTTCTTTGTTATTTTTTTCATCACCTTTATTTTGAGCCATTGTAAATATTGTACATATTCATCATCCCTTATTTTTGTTTTTTGTTGCAAATGTATTCATTTCTGCATCATTGCTGAGGACTTCATTTAATTTGAAGTGCACAACACTAGAATTTTTTAGACCACCGCTCAGTTATGTTACAGATGCCCAGCATTTGAGAGTATGCAAAAGTGCCATTGCACAGGGTGTCACACGCTGGCAGCTAGGAAAGTGAAAATCCAATGCACACGCAGCAGAAACAACTAAGGAAACTGACACTTTTTATAGTAAATAAGCTGTTGTGAAAAAGACAATCCTACTCTGTACTTAAATGTAAACACTGTAATCCAATTTAAAAGGCAATGCAAGAAGTGGTCAAGGAAGCAAACACCAATAAAGTGCATAGGTTAGATAGGTAGATAGATAGATAGATACTTTATTAATCCCAAGGGGAAATTCACATACTCCAGCAGCAGCATACTGATAAAAAAAATAAAAAAATAATAATATTAAATTAAAGAGTGATAAAAATGCAGGTAAAACAGACAATAACTTTGTATTAAGTTTTTGTAACTTTGTAATAATGTTAACGTTTAACCCCCACCTGGTTGGAATTGAAGAGTCTGCACACAAACAACCCATCCATCCATTTTCCAATCCACTGAATCCGAACACAGGGTCACAGGGGTCTGCTGGAGCCAATCCCAGCCAACACAGGGCACAAGGCAGGAACCAATCCCAGGCAGGGTGCCAACCCACTGCAGGACACACACAAACACACCCACACACTAGGGCCAATTTAGAATCCCCAATCCACCTAACCTGCATGTCTTTGGACTGTGGGAGGAAACCCACGCAGACACAGGGAGAACATGCAAACTCCACGCAGGGAGGACCCGGGTCTCCTAACTGCGAGGCAGCAGCGCTACCACTGCGCCACCATACCGCCCGCACACAACCCAAACACAACAAAATAAATATACATGAAGTGCCACCATTTTGTATAAGAAGGGTTGGGATTTATTTAACTATTTCTACAAAAACAAAAAAAAGTTTATATTTATTTATTTTTATTGTATATACTCATGAATAAAGTGTGTTGTTTGCTTTTCACTGATAAATATTTATATACTGAAGCTGTTTTCTGCCACACTTCAGTTTAAACTTAGAATTTTTTTTTAACTAAAATCTAAAGTGAAAATACTGTATATTCAAACAAGAAAGAATTAATTATTTTTATATTCACTCAAGCCGTTTTTGGCTATCTGTGGTTTTTGGAGGTATGGCTTTAATGATGCACTATCAGGATGTTGAGCTAATGGGCATTAATGAGAACAAAATGATTCAGATGCCACTTGACAGTTATAGTACTGAAAAAATATGTGATGGAAAATTAATACGGAGAATTTCGCTGACAAATGGACCGAAAAATATTTTGAAAAGCATGGCAGCTCCAATAAATTTTATCTGCTACTTTCTGAGGCCTGGTGAAGATAAATCAAGATGTTAATAGTAAACTACAATCACAGCAAGAAAATAGTCACCTACTCATTAGCTAAACAACAGTGAGCAATCCCTCCAGACAATGTGGATACTGGCTGGACACAATAAAGCCTTCACTGATACAGAGGTATTAAAAAGGTTAATTTTAGGTGTTTTATCGGAGCTTCTAGTGATAAATCACAGAACAATGTTACTGTCTGTGAAACAGGTACATCTGTCAGCTGCAACTGCTGCACATCTTGTATCCAAAGTTAAGTAACAAATAGAGTCAGGCAGGCAGATCATATATCTCTAGAATTTGACAAATCAATAGACAACACAGACATGGTGCAACAGTATATTTATCTTCAATATTTGGATGTAGCAAACATTAGAAAGAAAAGGCAGATATGTGGTGGAGTGGCTGGCTGGGAGTCATGCCTTTTTTGCTCTAATTTCCACTTTCAAGCTGTTTGTGTCTACTTCCTTTTGAAGGGGAGCCCTCCCACTTCTAGGCTCTGGCTGATAGAAAAGAAAACAACTTCTAATAATACCCACTAGAGGGGCATATGACTGTTTAAACCCAACTAGTAATGAGGACAAGCATCAAATCTTTATAAAATAAAAAGGCTTATTTCACAAAAAATCTCTATAAACACATGAATACATGACACTTTAGGTTTATATGACAGAAGGCACTTCCTGGCCGTGATGGGCAGGTGGCCCTTCCATAAAGTGCAAAGCATATAACACATGCTGCTTATATATAGACAAAATCAAAACCAAAGTATGATGCTCATAAACAACACAAGTCAAAGAATCAAAAAATGAACAAAGGAGACAAAAAGTACGACTCTTAACCCCAGCAAGGGAAGTAACGCTAGCTGAGACATGACAATTTATGATAATGACAACCATATTCAAACGTTCTGCACATAATTGTTTTTATAGATGCCTTACTTTGATCAATTATACATAATTTCAATATAATTGAAAAACGTGTTGGAGAATGGCGTGAGGCAGGGTTGTCACTAAGCAAAAATCTATAGTGGTTGTCCAAAATTCTGTTAAAATTGAGCCGTTGCAACTTCACTAGCAAAGCTGTACTTTCACTTTCATTCTCAATATACTATGGATTAACAACAAATACTCAATACTAAAATTTGATTTGATATATTCATTATTTAATAAATTGATTTTTCCAGTTATACTATTAAAAACATCTACTGAAAAAAATAATATGATCTTATGATTTACTTCTTCCAATATTCACCTTCCTTATCAAATAAAATATATTGGACCAACCCGAGGTGTTGTAGAGGAAGGACTGATACAAAGAAACAAGCATCACAAGCTCTTATATGTGAACTCTTGCTTTGCACATCAAAATTCTGCAGAAAATGGAAAGTTTGGAAAGAAGTCTTAGGAAGAATTAAAACTAACAATGGGCATCCTTCACGACCATAACCTTTCCAATGAACAGCATATTAAGCAGAAACCCATGTACAGCAAGATTAAATGACAGTTTAATGACATGCTGCAATCACTGCTGGATATATTTTGGTGCAGTTAGCTGGATTGTGGCTAAGTTACTGACCACATTTAAAGTTTAAAGTTTCCACCTCCCATCTAATTAACAAAAACAACTACATTTATTGAAATAACACATTTCATACAAATTATGTAGCTCAAAGTGCTTTACAAGATGAAGAAACAAAAAGGAAAAATATGAAAATAAGATTAGGCAATACTAAGTAACAAAGAATAAAGTAAGGTCTGATGGCTAGGAGGAAAGAAAATACTAACAAAAACAAAAAGAAAATCTCCAGGGATTCTGAGGCCATGAGACCGCCCAGCCCCCACTAGGCATTCTACCTAACATCAATGATCTCAATCAGTCATCATTGTTTTCAGGCTTCAGATATAAGAATTAGATGATGATGGTCATGTGGACATCTGGCCTATGATCCATCAATATAAGGATTGCATGGTGTCTTGATCGGGTGGTGGTGGCGCAGATCGCAACCACAGAAAACCGGAAAAAGAACAAAAGAGAAAGTAGGGGTTAGTATGGATTGCGGAGCCATGATAAAAATGATAATTAAATGCATATACAGAATATCAGGGTTAAACTAAAATGAAGCTAAAAGAAAGCCCTATTAAAATAATGTTTTTTAGCAGTTTTTTAAATACTCCACCATATTAGCCTGGCGAATTTCTATCGGTATGCTATTCCAGATTTTAGGTACATAAGAGCAGACAGCTGCCTTGCCACTTTTTTTAAGTTTAGCTCTTGGATTTAATAAGCAGATACTCATTTTAAGATCTAAGGTCACGATTTGGAGTGAAAGGTGAGAAGCATTCTGAAATGAAGGATGGAACAACATTATTTAAGGCTTTGTAAATTATAACAACAACAACATTTATTTATATAGCACATTTTCATACAAACAGTAGCTCAAAGTGCTTTACATATTAAAGAATAGAAAAATGAAAGACACAATTATAAAACAAAATAAATCAACATTAACATCGAATAAGAGTAAGGTTCAATGGCCAGGGGGGACAGAAAAAACAAAAAAAAGACGGCTGGAGAAAAAATAAAATCTGTAGGGATTATAAGCAATATTTTAAAGTCAATTCTAAATGGTACAGGTAACCAGTGTAGTGACATTAAAACTGGAGAGATTTGCTCTGATTTTCATTTCCTAGTTAAGATTCGAGCAGCTTCTTTCTACAATAATTGCAATCAATTGATGTCATTTTTGGGTAGTCGTGAGAGGAGTGTGTTACAGTAATCTAGTTGACTAAAATCAAAAGCGTAAACTAATTTTTAACAATCTTGCAAAATTATAAGGACCTACTTTTTGCTATATTTCTTAAGTGAAAAAATGCTGTCCTAGTAATCTGATTAATATGTTATTTAAAATTTAGGTCCGAGTTAATAATTACCTCTAAATTCTTTACTTCTGTCTTGACCTTTAATCCTAATGGATCAAGTTTATTTCTAATATTCTCATTATATCCGTTTTTGCCAATCACAAAGATTTCTATTTTCTCCTTATTTAGTTTGAGAATATTACTACTCATCCATTCAGAAACACAAGTAAGACATTGTGTCAGTGAATCAAGAGTGTCAGGGTCATCAAACACTATTGATAAATACAGTTGTGTGTCATCAGCATAGCTGTGGTAGCTCATGTTATGCCTTAAGATAATCTGATCTAAAGGGAGCATGTAGATCAAAAAGAGCAGCAGATCCAGGATAGATCCTTGTGGAACACCATATAGACTATCATGTATCTTCAAAGTATAATTACGACAACAACAAAAAAAAATTATTTTCTACTTGTTAAGTAGGACTCAAACCAAATTAAGACATTGCCAGAGATGCCCACCCACTGACTAAGGTGATTTATAAGAATATTGTGATAATTTTCTCAAATGTGACACTCAGATCTAGAAGGATGAGAATAGATAAACAGCCTCTGTCTGTATTTACCAGCAAGTCATTTACTACTTTAACAAGTGCAGTTTCTTTACTGTGATTTGTTCTAAAACCTGACTGAAACTTGTCAAGAATTGAATGTTTATCCAAGTGACCATTTAGCTGCGTAATGACTGCCTTTTCTAGGATTTTACTTAAGAAAGGCATGGTAAAACAGGTCTAAAATTTTCAAAAACAGACGAGTCAAGATTATTTTTCTTGAGCAGGGGTTTAACAACAGAAGTCTTAAGACAGTCTGGGAAGACCCCCATATCTAATGCTGAATTTACTATGTTGAGAACACTATCAATTAGCATGCCAGATACTTATTTGATAAAAACTTGTTGGTATTGGGTATAGGATGCAGGTGGAGAGTCTCAGTTGAGAAATTATTCTATATAGATAAGGTAAATCTATCCTGGTGAAAGAATTTAGTTCACTTAAAATAGAATACCGGGGTTTAATAGGATCAGTATTGGGTGGATGTAATACACTATTTCTAATATTAAGTTTGTGATTAATAAAATATAACAAAAGCCTCACAAGTTTCACTGGAAGTTTTTTGCAGGCATTCCATTGAGTGACCTGGGTTTAGCAAATGATCAATTGTACAAAATAAACTCTTGGGCTACTAGCATTGTTATTTATAATTTTAGAGAAATAGCACCACCTCTCAAGATGGACTATGTTGTTGTATTCTGTTATTTTATCCTTCAGTACTTCATAGTGGACAATCAATTTAGTTTTTCTCCATTTACGCTCAGCTCTCCAGCATGTTTTCTTTAAATCAGGCACTCTTTGGGTGTTCCATGGTGTAACAGTGCTGGAGAATTTTTTAACTGTCTTTTCAGGAGTGACTATGTCAGCGGCAGCTCTCACTTTAACATTAAAATTTACCACCTTACTATTTACATTATTATCACTATTGTAGTAAGCACTACACACTGACTGATTGCTTCAAATCTTTGTAAACTTTGAAGCTGCAGGTGAATCAAAGATACATTTTTTAACAATACGCTTCTCATTAATTTTATCTATCAATATTACTATATTAAATAGTAAAAGAAAAGGGTCAGATAAACCCATATCCACAATCTGCCTAACATCATGTGCCCCTCTTTGTGTTTTGACTGACTAACGTGCTAGCTCAGATCAAAAGAGTGATCACTAACTCCAAAGTGTTAACCCCTCTTTGTGTTGGCTGACTAACGTGCTGGCTCGGATCAAAAGAGTGCAGGAGATTCATGAATTCTTTTGCTTTTGTATCGCACAGATTATCAATATGAAAATTAAAATCACCAACAATTAGGAACCTGTCATAGTTAGTTATGATAATTGACAATAAGTCTAAGAATTCCTCAAAGAAAGACACATTATTTTTAGGAGGTCTATACACAGACAATACTAGAGACTGAGAAACTCCTTGAATAACAATGGCAAGATACTCAAAAGACGCAAATGTACCAAAGTTCAATTTTTTACACTTTAGCCGACTCAAATAAATATTTGCTAAACTGCCGCCTTTCTTACCTTGGTGAACCACATGAGTAATGCTGTAATTTGGAGGTACAGATTTGATTAATATAGCCGCACCATCAGAGCTAAGCCACGTTTCACTTAATGTAATAAAGTTGGTTTTCCTATCACTAATAAGATCGTTGATGGAAAACATCTTGTTGGTTAACAATCTAACATTTAATAAGGCCATATTTAAGGTCTTGGAAGAGCAGAACTTAATTGTTGGAGCATTACGGCTGTTTGAAATAGTAATTAAAGTAATTTGTATTAATGTTGTTTTGGGAAGATTTTTTAATTAATCTACGGTTTGTTTTTATAGTTTTAATAAAGTGCACATCTAGAGGTGAAATGGTAATTAAATTATTTGCATGTATGCCACTCTGTCTGGACTTTTTACATGAACTGAGGTTGGTTATTAAAGTATTAACGCAGTGCACATTTTAGTTAGAGTTTGCTATAGAGTTGTTGTGTCATTGCAAGGCATTATGGAAAGAATTAGGATTAAAAGTACATACTGTAGTCAAGTTAATTATAATGTATCAATTAAAACAAGTGCTTCTGATAATGTTGGCATAGGAAGTACTTGCTGATTACCAGGGTGGTCACGTGCAAGCCCATGGACACCCGTGGCTGAGTTTTTAAATAAATAGTCTGCTCTGACAGCCTGGCCAGAACTGGAAGGATAAGTGACTCTCCTGAAAGCGCAATCAGCAATTTTAGAGCATAACAAGATTGTCGAGACAAGAAAGTACAGAAAGAAGTGGCAGAATTAGGGCGGCATCTGTTAACTGCATTATGTGAATTGGACCTAGACATCCAAAGCATGAATATGGAATGCGTGGAACTAAAAAGGGAAATAGAAAACTTAAAAGAAAATAAAGTAATCACTTGAGAATGCATTGAAACAGCTACCTCCTGGGTGGACAACTGGGAAAATAAATACACTACATTAACAGTATGTTTAGTGCAGGCTAAAAGATACAAAAAAGGGAGAAATCATCCTGTTTTCTCTTTAAAAGTGCTAGCCATAATACGAGGTAATTGGAATCCTGAAACATTGAATGGAGAATTGTATAACACTGATAGTGAGGATGATAATGAATAGTTTGAAACAGACAAAACCAATCAAGAAGTGATACATACTGGAGAGAGCTGTTATCAAATTGTAGACACAAGACCGGTTGTCCACAATAAAGCAAAAGGCCTCCTGGGTGGGCAGAACAGACTAACTCAAACTATAAGAAATCACACCCTAGCCAAGTTCATCAAAATCAAACAGTACAGGCAAAAGCCAGGGGAGAGCCTAATGCAGTGGATATTACGAATGTGGGACAAAGGCAGCAATAGTCTTCATTTAATGTATACAGAAATTAAGCATTTAAGCTTTATCACTACAAACCCTAAATTAACAAATACACTGCGAAGGCTAAATAATCAAGCGGTTCTATCAATAACAGAATGGGTAGTTAACGCTGTATAATTTATGTGGCCTGATACATGAGACAAGATGTACATAAGTTGCATGTGGTGTACTCCTGAAAAGGCTATACAACAAATCCATGAAATGGGAGTGCTATCAGCTATTTATAATGCTAGCCAAGGCTTACCTTTTTCAGGTCCTGATGGGGAAGCATTCAAAGTCGAAATGCATTGCCAATAATATAAAATGCACTAAATCATCTAAATGGAGCTCTGTTATCTATGCTAGCTGGAATTAATCGGAATGCAGTGTGGGATGTAGCAGAAATTTTAGGCCAGTTAGATGAATTGGGTGCTACTTTATTAACAACTACTGGACAAATCCAGTAAGGGCATAGAAATTAAGAAAATAAAAGTAAATTGTGCCATTATATTTAAAGAACTTCTACGAGCAGAGATAGCTAAAGAGGTTTTAGACAAATAAACAACTGTAAAATTTTTACAGAGAAAGTACCTGCCTGGGAAGTCAAATTTCTGGGAATGATATGGATTGGACCAGAGAAACAAGTGCCCCAAAAAGTCACTGACTCTTTATAGAAATTACAGACATTAACTGATAAAAAAGAAGCTCAATCATTTGTGAGATTAATGGGTTTCTGGAGAGCTTTTGTGTCATACTTAGGACACAAGTCATGGTTTGAATGGACAGAAAAACAACAAGCTGCTTCTGAGGCAGCTAAAAAAGCCTTAGTACAACATCAACATCTCAGTCCTTTAAAACCTAATCAATCACTTGAACTTGAAGCCACAGAGCAGAATAATATTACTACGTGGAGTCTGTGGCAAAAGCATGGTAGTAGAATAGTTCCCATAGGATTTTGGAGTCAACAGTTAACTAGATCACAGACAAAATATACATGGCTTGAAAAGCAGCTCCTTGCAGCGTACTGGGCCTTTTGCACACAGAAAGACAGGCAGGACCTGCTCTGGTAAATTTATGTACTAACTTGTACATAGCCATGTGGGTTTGGGATAATGGTCTGCAAGCAAGAACAGGCACTGCCTAAAACCAGACTGTCTGTAAATGGAAATGGTATCTTCAAGCAAGATCACATTTTGAAGGAAAAGACATACATGGCTTACAAGGAGCCATAGCAGGACCTGTGATATATGAGGATCCAGATGAAATAACACTTCTTCTAACTATAGATGTCTCACCTTTTAAAGAGGCACCAGTGTACCATCACCTGACACCTGAACTAAAAGAGAACAGCTGGTCCGCTGATGGGTCAACATCCCTTGAAGGAGGAAAAAGACTTTGAAGAGCAGTAGCTTATCAGCTCCACACTGAAAACATCCTTCAAAAAAAGGGGAAGGAAAATAAAGCCAATGGACTGATCTGGTTGCAGTGGCAATGGCATTGACAGAAAATCAATGGTTTCCTAGTGTTGTTTATACAGATAATTGGTTAGTTTTCCAATGATCCACAGTTTGGAAAACTGCTTTGTACATGGAAGAGGTCTGCCTAAACTATTAATGAAAGGGGATGGCACAGAATTGTGGGATCAGCTGTAGACAGAAGGCACAAGAGGGGAGACTCTCATTGGCCATATAGATGCATGGCCCACTAATTTCTCTCGACAGGATATATAACCAAGAAGCTAATATGATAGCTGCTGTTCACAAAATCAAAGTGGAAGAGATGTACAAAGAGGATGATGAACTGAACCACCATGCTGAGAAAAATGTAATTGAGCCTTCATTAATATCACTGGCACAGTGGGCTCATGAAACAATGCGACATATGGGAATAGAAAAAACATAACAATGATGCCATCAGCAATGTATACCAGTAACTAAACACATTATCAAACAAATATTGACCAATTGTTCGACATGTACAGATGTGAAACAATGGCCCCTACAAAAGAAGGTGACTGAAATACTTAAGAGGAACTGGACCAGGGCAAATTTGGCAGGTGGATTACAGTGGGCCATTGCCGCAAGAAAACAAACAACAGTATGGCTTAACTGTAGTAGATACTTATTCTGGACTATTAGATAGATAGATAGATACTTTATTAATCCCCAAAGGGAAATTCACAAACTCCAGAAGCAGCATACTGATAAAAACAATATTAATTAAAGAGTGATAAAAACGCAATGCAAGTTAAAAAATGCAGGGAGAGAGTGTGAGGCAGGTATAACAGTCTAAAATCTTGTATAGTGTTAACGTTTACCCCCTTGGGTGGAATTGAAGTGTCGCATAGTGTGATACTGTTCAGTGGATGCAGTGGATTCTCCATGATTGACAGGAGCTACATCAGCGCCCGTTGCTCCGCCAAAGATGTCAAACTGTCCAGCTATGTGCCTACAATAGAGCCTGTCATCCTCACCAGTTTGTCCAGGTGTGAGGTGTCCCTCTTCATTATGCTGCCTCCCCAGCACACCACTGCGTAGAAAAGGGCACTCGCCACAACCGTCTGATAGAACATCTGCAGCATCTTATTGCCTCCTGTCCACTCCTGATGCAGCCCACGATAGCAGTGTCATCAGCGAACTTCTGCACGTGGCAGGACTCCGAGTTGTATTGGAAGTCTGATGTATATAGGCTGAACAGGACCAGAGAAAGCACAGTCCCCTGTGGCACTTCTGTACTGCTGACCACAATGTCAAACCTGCAGTTCCCAAGACACACATACTGAGGTCTGTCTGTAAGATAGTCCATGATCCATGCCACCAGGTATGAATCTACTCCCATCTCTGTCAGCTTGTCCCTAAAGATTTGAGGTTGGATGGTGAGTTGAAGGCGCTAGAGGAGTCCGGAAACATAATTCCTACTGCACCACTGCCTCTGTTCAAGTGGGAGAGGGATCGGTGTAGCATATAGATGATGGCATTCTCCGCTCCCATCTTCTCCTGGTATGCGAACTGCAGAGGGTCGAGGGCATGGTGGACCTGTGGCCTCAGGTGGTGAAGCAGCAGCTGCTCCATGGTCTTCATCACATGTGATGTCAGAGCGACTGGCCGGAAGACATTCAGCTCACTAGGACGTGATACCTTTGGGACGGTGAAGCAAGATGTTTTCCAAAGCCTCGGGACTCTCCTGTTCCAGGCTCAGGTTGAAGATGCGCTGTAGAGGACTCCCCAGCTCCAATGCACAGGCCTTCAGCAGTTCTGGCAATACTCCATCTGGACCCACTGCTTTGCTGGTACGAAGTCTCTGCAGCTCTCTGCTTACCTGGGCTGCTGTAATTGTGGGTGGGCGGGGGGGAACTCTCTCCTATGCTGGTGTCAGCAGAAGGATTGATGGAGGATGCAGTACGCCAAGGTGAGAGTGGAATAGGGTGGTCAAACCTGTTAAAGAAGTTGTTCATCGGGTTTGCTCTATCCATGCCTCTCTCGATGGTGGCACCCCGCTTCAAGCTGCAGCCAGTGATGATCTTCATCCCAACACACACTTCCTTCATGCTGTTATTCTGCAACTTCTGCTCCAGCTTTCTCCTGTACTGCTCCTTCGCCACCCTGAGCTGGACTCGGAGTTCCTTCTTCACTCGCTTGAGCTCATGCTGATCACCGCCTTTAAAAGCCCTTTATTCTGGTTTAAAAGGTCCTTGATGTCACTTGTAATCCATGGCTTGTTGTTAGCATAGCAGCATACTGTTCTTACTGGAACTACAATGTCCATACAGAAGTTGATGTAATCAGTAATGCAGTCAACATCCTCCTCAGTGTTCTCACTATGTGATCCCTGCAGGATATACCAGTCTGTAGTTCCAAAGCAATCTCTCACAGCCCCCTCTTTGCCTCATGGGACCACTTCCTGAATGGGCCCTATCTTACCCATCAATTAAAGCTGACCAAAAGATCACACTTAATGGACAAAGTCATTTGATCCGGCAATATGGAGTGCCAGAAAAAATCAAGAAAGTGATCAAGGAAGCCAGCTTGCTCGGAGAAATTTACAAATATGGGCTTAAGGAGCTGAAATTCAGTGGATCTTGCACATTCCATTTAACCCACAAGTAGTTAGACTTATAGAAAGAATGAAAGAACTTTTAAAAGAACAGAATAAAAAACTAAGTGGGCACAGTCACCTTAAAGGCTGGACCAAAGTTTTAAAGCAAGCCTTGTTTAACATAAATATACATTGTGACGAGTGGCTGGGGCTGCTACTCATCCGGGACGCCCAGAAGGACCTTGTGTGGTGCTTGTGCAGTGGCTTTGGGGACCACGGGGGTGCAGAGCTTGGAAGCTCAACCCTGTAGGGGCCCGTGGTCATCACCGGGGGCGCCTGATGTCTTTGGAGCTCTGGACCTCAGCACTTCCGCCACACCCGGAAGTGCTGGGGGGAAGAGGACCGGGGACACCCAGAGTGTTTCCAGGTGCACAGCCGGCACTTCCGCCACACTGGGGAGTGGCGGTGGAAGATTAAAAGGGGCCACCTCCCTTCATTCGATGGCTGGAGTTGGGTGAGGAGAAGGACAGAGCTCAGGAGGAGAGGCAAGGAGGCGGCCTGAAGAGAGACAGAGGCAGTGTGAGGCCTGGACTTTGGGGGAGTTTGTGGGTTGTATGCACTTTATTAGTTGTAAATATTGTGTAAATAAACGAGTGGTGGTGCTTTGAAACATGTCCACCTGTCTGTGTCCGGGGCTCGTTCCACAACATCCATTGGCTGGATCCACACCATTTTTGAGACATCATAATGTAGGTGGGGAGCCACCTATGTGTGTCCTCCGACTGACAACAACTAGTCCACTGGCAAACAATGAATAAACTCCCACAGGATTAGTGATCAGGGCACCTAAACTATCTAATATCAAAGCAAAGTCATCAGAAAGGATACATTTGGGGATAACAGGTCAGTGGTGAAAGAAATGAATGGTCACAATAAATATTGAAATTCTTGTAACAGATTGTTAAAGGGGTCCTTTAATATAAGCATGAATGAATGGCATTTACTGTTAGTAAATCAAGATAGTCTCGACCTTAACAGAGCTGAGGACAAATCTATATATAAAATTTAAATAGTAAAAGTCACTCCTGTTCTAGTAAGTCTTCAACAGATTAAGGAACAAAATGAAGGTAAGGTATGGGTATTAACTCCTGGGAAAAAGCCTAGATCAGGTGAAATAATAACTTCAGGGCTAGGTGATACTAGAATAGTTCTTTTTAACATGCTCTCAGATGCTCCATGTTTTTCTTTACACAGATTAGCCTGACAAGTGGACAGAACAGGGTAAATATTCAGTGGACCAGATGGAGCCAATGCGCCCCCTACACAAAAGTCTTTTGGACTGCTGATAATACAGGAACAGGAAACAATGTGAAATTGAACTTCATTCTTACAAAGAACTGTACCTGGCAACTAAGAGACAAGAATTCTAAGGCTCCATTTACTATTAAGTTGAAATTCCCTGAAATATTTCCTTTGTCTTTTATGACGTATATGGACACTGAAATATCTGTGACTGTACATAATAGCTTATCTGGTTAAGTATGATAAACTGTAAACCAGATTTTAATGGAGCATCATGTTGGAAAATTGAAGCATGCAACAAATGACTGCAGTAACTACACCCAAAAATGTGATTTTGTTTTTGTTTAAAAAACAATCAGAAACAAATATAAAGTTACCAGTAATGTTATGGGAAATTCATAAGACTAGTAGAGGGAAAAGTTATCCATTTATTGCAACTTTACTTAAAAAGGCCAGAATAGCAGACTAAATAATGCCCGTAGCTTTTTATGTCAATGTTAATGGATTTGATATAAAGCTTCATGATTTACCAAGTGAAGAAAATATGATATCACATAACAGAGATAAAACTTTTACTATATAAATATACTGTAATATAATATAAAATCATTATGGCCCCCTCATAAGGTAGAAGTAAAAAAAAGCCAAAATGAGCCCTTTCAGGAGCCATAGTAACTGGTCTAGGAATAGGAGGTTTAGGTTTTGTAGAAGATATTAAATTTAGATATATTAATAGCATCTCATGTTAAATTTAGAACCTCTTAATATTTAGAAACCAGACAGTAGAAGAACCATTCTATACATATTTTAATGTATTTCATGAAGAGGGTGCATTCTCATAAGCAGTCTATTACAGCATGGTTAGAATGGCCAAAATATTAAAGAGTAGAGGTCTGTTTTATAAGCAAATGAATTTACATAACTGTCAATCAATACATGCATTTACTCTGCTTGGTTCATCATCTTATAGCCAAATGACATATAAAATAATAGTCAATCTTATTATTTTTCTGGTTGTTCTTATACCTTTGAGTTGAGCTACAAACCTTGAAATTTCTGTGCATATAACAACTGTCCATTCTGATTGTGTGGGACATCTGTTAACTTCTTAGTCATACTTCAGTACACATTCTTTACTTGACCATCTCAGTATTTTTTCTAAACCAATTCATATATTAAAATGTACACACTGTAAAGAAAAATACTGTTACATTTGAATTATGTAACATTAAATCTAAATTATATTACCTCTAAATTATTCTTTCACAGTTTACATACAGTGGTGCTTGAAAGTTTGTGAACCCTTTAGAATTTTCTTACTTTCTGCATAAATACGACCTAAAACATCACCAGATTTTCACTCAAGTCCTAAAAGTAGATAAAGAGAAACCAGTTAAACAAATGAGACAAAAATATTATACTTAGTCATTTATTTATTGAGGAAAATGATTGAATATTACATTTTTGTGAGTGGCAAAAGTATGTGAACCTCTAGGATTAGCAGTTAGTTTGAAGGTGAAATTAGAGTCAGGTGTTTTCAATCAATGGGATAACAATCAGGTGTGAGTGTGCATCCTGTGTTATTTAAAAAACAGGGATCTATCAAAGTCTGCTCTTGACAACACATGTTTGTGGATCATAGCACAAACAAAGGAGATTTCTGAGGACTTGAGAAAAAGAGTTGTTGATGCTCATCAGGCAGAAAAAGGTTACAAAACCATCTCTAAAGAGTTTGGACTCCAGCAATCCACAGTCAGACAGATTGTGCACAAATGGAGGAAATTCAAGACCACTGTTACCCTCCACAGGGAGTGGTCGACCAACAAAGATTACTCCAAGGGCAAGGCGTGCAATAGTCAGCGAGGTCACAAAGGACCCCAGGGTAACTTCTATGCAACTGAAGGCCTCTCTCACTTTGGCTAATATTCATGTTCATGAGTTCACCATCAGGAGAACACTGAATAACAATGGTGTGCATGGCATGGTTGCTCTCCAAAAAAAAAAAATGATGCTCATCTGCAGTTTGCTAAAGATCATGTGGACAAAACAGAAGGCTATTGGAAGAATGTTTTTTGCTGACGGATGAGACCAAATAGAACTTTTTGGTTTAAATGAAAAGCATTATGTTTGGAGAAAGGAAAACACTGCATTCCAGCATAAGAACCTTATCCCATCCGTGAAAGTATCAGGTGGTAGTATCAGGGTTTGGGCCTGTTTTGCTGCATCTGGGCCAGGACAGCTTGCCTTCATTGATGGAACAATGAATTCTGAATTATATCAGAGAATTCTAAAGGAAAATGTCAGGACATCTGTCCATGAGCTGAATCTCAAGAGAAGGTGGGTCATGCAGCAAGACAACGGCCCTAAGCACACAAGTCATTCTACCAAAGAATGGTTAAAGAAGAATAAAGTTAATGTTTTGGAATGGGCAAGACAAAGTCCTGACCTTAATCCAATCGAAATGTTGCGAAAGGTTAACTGTCCCATCATGGAGACCTAAACTATTTCACTTCCAGTTAAGACTATAATATGACACCAAAAACTCAGAATCAGTGTCTCCATGATGGGACAGTTAACTTCGTAAGCTGGAATGTTAAAGGCCTGAATCACGAATTAAAGAGAAAGAAAGTACTTTCTCACCTAACAGGTCTAAATGCTAAAATAGTATTTTTACAGGAAACCCACTTACTAAGTAAGGATCAGTTCCGGCTGCAAAAAGACTGGACTGGCCAAATGTTCCATTCTAGTTTTACAAAGAAAACTAGAGGGGTGGGAATTCTCATACATAGAACAGTACCATTTGTAGCATCAGATGTAGTATTGGATCCTGAAGGGAGATATGTGATGGTCATGGGAGACTTATCTAACTGTAAAATGATTTTGATAAATGTTTATGCACCTAATGTTGATGATAAGGAATTTATACAAAATTTATTTGCATCCATTCCCAATCTGAACACTCATAAACTTATAATGGCTGGGGACTTTAATTGTGTTCTAAATCCACTTTTAGATAAGACTTCCTCCACAGGGGGAACGGCAACTAACACCGCAAAGATAATTACAAAGTTTATAACTGATCACAACTTATCAGATCCCTGGAGGTTTTAAACCCAAATTCAAGAACATATTCTTTCTACTCACCAGTACATCATTGCTACTCAAGGATTGATTACTTCTTTATAGATAATAACTTCTTGCCTAAGATTAAATCTTGTAAATACGATGCTATTGTTATTTCAGACCATGCTCCGATGATCTTGGAGCTGAAATTACTAAGCCCCATACACTCACCCCGCAGATGGCGTCTCAATCCGCTTCTATTAGCTGACGAGAATTGTACTGAATTTATATCCAAACAAATTGAATTCTTTCTAGAGACAAATACATCCCCTGAGATCTCTGCAGGAATACTCTGGGAAACTCTTAAGGCCTTCTTAAGAGGACAGATTATCTCATATCTTTCCCACAGAAATAAATCCGCGAAGAAAGTAGCAGAGATAAAAAGCGAAATTACTAAAATAGATGAAGAACATGCCAGACTACCAAGCGAGACTCTACATAAGAGGAGGCAGGCTCTACATTCAGAATTAAACCTCTTGACAACTAAAGAAACCGAACAACTAATTTACAAATCCAGACATCATTATTATGAACATGGAGAGAAAGCTAATAAGCTTTTAGCGCAACAAATTCACAAGCAAGATGTACGCAACGCAATCTCGTAATTACTAACACGAATGGAGATAAAATCATCGAACACAAAAATATAATGTACACTTTTAGAGACTACTATAAATCCCTATATACTACTGAGTTTAAAGAAGACAATATACAATCTAATGCATTTCTGGATAAATTACAGATACCACAAATTGACGCTATTAGTGTGGAGGAGCTCGATAAACCTCTGTCATTATCAGAATTACTGGATGCTATAAAGTCACTCCAAGGTGGAAAAGCAGCAGGCCCTGACGGCTACCCTGCAGAGTTTTACAAGAAATTCTCCGCTCAGCTAGCTCCCCTCCTATTAGCAACATTTACAGAAGCCAGAGATAACCAATCTCTTCCACAAACCTTTCGCCAAGCACTAATCACTGTCTTCCAAAACAAAATAAGGACTTATTACAATGTGCATCATACAGACCAATTTCACTTCTGAATAACGACGTTAAAATACTCTCTAAAATCATAGCTAGAAGGATGGAGAAAGTGCTCCCTCAGTAATATCACAAGACCAAACTGGATTTATTAGGGGCCGACACTTATCTTCAAATCTTCGACGCCTGTTTAATGTAATATACTCACCAACTAAATCAAACACCCCAGAAATATTATTATCATTGGATGCAGAAAAGCATTCGACATGATTGAATGGAAATACCTTTTACTATTTTGGAGAAGTTTGGGTTTGGCCCAACATTTGTGCATGGATTAAATTACTGTATACTAACCCAGAAGCTTCAGTTTGCATCAATAACATTTGCTCAGACTACTTTAAACTAGAACGTGGCACAAGACAAGGATGCCCTTTGTCACCACTGCTGTTTGCAATTGCCATTGAACCACTGGCAATACATTGTCGAAATACTGATCAGATAAAGGGGATTAGCAGAGAAGGACTGGAACAGAAAATCTCATTATATGCAGATGACATGGTACTGTATATATCGGACCCAGAAAATTCTGTGCCTGCAGTCTTAGCAGCACTCACAGAATTTCAAAAGCTCTCTGGTCTCAGAATTAATCTGAATAAAAGTGTACTCTTTCCGTGAATTCGCAAGCATATAATATTAGATTAGACACCCTTCCTTTTATCATTGCAGAACAGTTTAAATACCTCGGGTAAACATCACAAGTAAACATAAAGCTCTTTATCAACAAAATTTCGTCGTCTGCATGGAAAAAATTAAACAAGACTTGCATAGATGGTCAACCCTTCATCTCACACTAGCTGGAAGAATTAACACTGTTAAGATGAATATTCTTCCTAAGCTCCTTTTTATTTCAAAACATACCAATATACATTAATAAATCGTTCTTTAAGCAATTAGATTCAACAATAACCTCATTTATTTGGAATTCTAAACATCCACGCATCAAAAGAGCGACCCTACAAAGACAAAAGGCAGAAGGCGGCATGGCTCTACCTAACTTCCAGTTTTATTACTGGGCGCAAATATACAGTCGATAAGAACCTGGACACAAATAGAAGAACATACACAGGCATGGACCGCAATAGAAGTAAAATCCTGCAGTACTTCTTTGTATTCCTTGCTTTGTGCTCCAATAAACACACGCTATCGGCAATACACTAATAACCCAATTGTGCTCCACTCACTTAGAATCTGGAACCAATGTAGAAAGCATTTTAAGACGGAGAAGCTTCTTTCTGTGGCACCCTGCAAAAGAACCACCTCTTTCAACCCTCACAAACATATGCAGTTTTAATATCTGGAAAAATTTGGAATTAACTTGCTTAGAGATCTTTATATAGACAACGCCTTTGCATCCTATGAACAATTACATTCCAAATTTAACATTCCACTACAAATTTCTTTCACTATCTTCAAATCAGGAACTTTGTTAAACAGAACCTTCCAGATTTTCCTCATCTTGCACCCTCATCCACGCTGGAAAAATTATTGCTCAATTTCAAGGAGTTAGACTCCATCTCTACAATATATAAAATCCTTTTACAATCCCTTCCTTTCAAAGATCCAAGAGGACACTGGGAAAATGACCTCTCAATTAATATATCAGAAAAGGAGTGGAAAGTAGCAATGCAGAGAATTCACTCAAGCTCCATATGCAAAGCATACAATTATACAACTCAAAATTATATATCGAGCACATCTGTCTCACTAAAACTCTCCAAAATGTTTCCAGGGCATGATCCAACCTGTGAACGCTGCAAAAGCCCCAGCCTCACTAGGTCACATGTTCTGGGCCTGCTCCAAATTAACATTATTCTGGAGAAAAATTTTTAATTACCTCTCAGACAGTCTTGGACTCACAATCCCTCCTAACCCATTAACAGCTGTGTTTGGGGTTCTTCCAGAGGGTCTTAAAGTGGAGAAAGACAAACAAATTGTGATTGCATTCACTACACTGTTGGCACGCAGACTTATTCTGATAAACTGGAAGAACCCAAACTCTCCTCTTTTAAGTCAGTGGGAAACTGATGTGTTATATTATTTAAAATTGGAAAAAATCAAATACTCAGTTAGAGGATCTGTGCAGACTTTTTTCAAAACATGGCAGGATCTAATCAGTAATATTTTGAAATGATTTTATAAAGCACAGAGAATTTGTTGGTTTAGGTATTTTTAAAAGCCTTAAATTTTACACCGTTTGGCTTGCTCTCTCTCTGAAGGGTGGGGATTGATCTGTTCTTAGCATAATTTTTTTTTTTGTAAAACTTGATTGCTATGTATTGATTGTAATAAAATTAATAAATAAAAAAAAAAAAAAAGAAATGTTGCGAAAGGACCTGAAGCAAGCAGTTAATGTGAGGAAACCCACCAACACCCCAGAGTTGAAGCTGTTCTGTAAGTAGGAATGGGCTAATATTCCTCCAAGCTGGTGTGCAGGAATGATCAAAAGTTACCGGAAACATTTAGTTGCAGTTATTGCTGCAAAGGGGGGTAACACCAGATACTGAAAGCAAAGGTTCACATACTTTTGCCACTCACAAATATGTAATACTAGCAAAATACCAAGGCCAGAGAAGTAGTGTGTTAAAGAAGCAATGAAAAAGGAAAGGAAACATTTTGAAAATAACGTAACATGATTGTCAATGTAATTGTTTTGTCACTGTTGTGAGTGATGAGTGTTGTTGTCATATATATATATATATATATACATACATATTTATTTATTTACACACACACATAAACATATATATACACATATATATCTACATATATACACATACATATGCATACACACATACATACATACACACAAATACATATATATACATATCTACATATATACGCACACAGCTATTTCGTATCAGTGCAATACGCTGCTTGTTAAAACGGATAACTCCCGCTCTTACGTGCAAGTCTGCGTGGATATTATGAACTATCGTATTTGTTCAAGTTCTTTTAAATTTTAAATAGAAGGAATTTTTATTTAGTCGACAGAAATATCTTTGGTAGGAATGGTAAAAACAGACAGGAATATTATTCCTGAATAAATCAACTCAAACCTTAAACAACTTATAATATTTTGCTCTCCATAAAAATATATCCTGTCTAAATTATACAAGTTAGAAATAAAGTAAACGTTAAAAGAACAAACATTCAAATTTCTTTACTCTTATGTAATTTTATATAAAAAATAAACTTAAGATTTTAAATATCCCAAAAGATTTTGCTCTCCATAAAAATATATCCTGTCAAAATTATACAAATTCAAATATGAACATGCTGCATAACAAAACCTGGAAATATAAATAAAATGTGTTCCTTTCAGCAATAACAAATCAAATCATTCAGTTGTCTTTGCTCATATGTCATTTTAGAGCTGGATGCCTGGCATCTTTTTTTGGCAACAGGTTCGTTTATGTTTGGTGTGAGGTTCTGTGTTGTGGAGATTCTCAGGATGGATTGCAGGTGCTCATCAGTGAGGCGACTCCTGTGTGCTGTTTTGTTAGTCTTTATCACTGAGAAGAGCTTCTCACACAGATATGTGCTACCAAACATGCACAAGGTTCGAGCCGCATGTAGACGGACATTTTTTGTTCTTCAAAGTCACCAAAGCGCCGTGCAAACTCAGTGCGCAGTGCGCTGTTTATCAGCAAAGTGCGATTTGGGAACACCGTAGTGACGACTTGGTTTAACATTACTTGGCAACAGGGAAGGTGGGGCAAGGTGCACTGGTGCATTTGTGTCTCCCATAAAAGTAGCTTCACTTGAAATCACTTTGTGATTGTGCACGGGTAAAAACGTCCGCTGAAGTGTCAGATTCTTATTTAATTCTTCTGCTTTCTGTATCTTCTGCATTGCATTCAGGTTACCCTGATGTTTTGTCTCATAGTGCCGTCTTAGATTAAATTCTGTAATTACAGCCACATTAGCTCCACAAATGAGACACACGGGTTCAGTAAACATATACTCAGCCTCCCATCGGTTTTTAAAGGCTCTATTTTCAGAATCAACTTTTCTCTTCAGCATCGTGTGAGCTAGCTTCGCAATAACTTGCAGCATCATAAGCAAGACTTGATTAACGCGGTAAGTGTTCGGCAAGGCAGCTGAAGCGCTGCATTATGGGATCTGTAGTTTATTGTGTTACCAGCGCTTCATATACCCGGCCATTAATAACAATAATACAGTATATAAAATGATCTCGGGCGGATATAATTACACGCGGGCCGGATGTGGCCCTCGCCCCTTGAGTTTGACACATATGGACTAAATAGAACTTGAAAAGATATATTTTTTTAAATGTGATCGCAATTCAGATAGAGTTGACGCACTACAGCCTGCATGCCTCAATAAGTCATCCTCCCCTCGCTCTTACTTTTTTACCGTTAATCTAATGAATACACTGAGTATGGTTTTACCAAAACAATCATTTATGGCGAATAAAGTATCCATTATTCGAGTATGTAGTTCGGGATATATATATATATATATATATATATATACCCGCGTATCGCAGCGGAGAAGTAGTGTGTTAAAAAAGCTAGAAAAAGAAAAGGGAACATTTTAAAAATAACGTAACATGACTGTCAATATACAGTATTTGTTTTGTGAGTGTTACTGAGTGTTGCTGTCATCAAGGATTTGATTATCATTATTTCTTTCAATCAGGTTCGTATTTGTAGGATGTGTTGTGTTCAAGTTACATTCCGTGTTTGTCAATCGCTGTAAAGATGACAGGTTTCATTCATCGATTCGTTTCTTACTGCATCAATAAACAGCTCGTCTTCTTCTTTATCTGAGACCTGACACACTGCATGCACGGGTTTTTTTTACACTGTCTTCCTTTAGCGGGACATTAACTTTTTCCACCATGTGCTTTGTTTTCGCAGTAGTTGGATTTATGAATATGCTTGTATCAGACTGCTTCATATTTTTTGCTGCCTTTTCAATTGTGTAATTCGGTTTTTGTTCAGCGCTCTTTGGAACTGTTGCTTCTTATCTGTGCACTGCGCCAGTTCACGTGAGCCGCTCGTGTACATGCATCGAAGGTTCCCACCTGTGCTGGTGCCATCTCGCTGCTATGTCCATGGCTGTATTTAATGTTACCTTAGTCCTTTCTCTCGCAGTTTCGCTGAGTTTGTGTCAAACACCACCCTGACCATCTCATCTTCCTCTCCATAAGCACAGTCCTTCACCCGTGAATATTTACCCGTGGCAGTTTGCTATTGGATTGCCGCTGACGGACGGCCTTATATGGGCAGGCACTAAATTACAAACGCCAGCGGAAGCCTGTCTATGAACTTAATTTAAAGTGTAGGTTTACATCGTGCTTTGTTTCCGAAGTAGCAGAACTCATGAATATGGTTGTATATGTCACTCGCTCGCTTCTTATTGTTTCGCTGCCTTCTCAATTATATAATGCATGTTTTCTTCAGCGCTTTTTGGAGGTCTTCCTGGTTTTCTATGTACTGCGTGATTACGTGAAGGCGTGATGATGTCACACGAAACTCCGCCCCCACGGCGTTCAAGCTCATCTCCATTACAGTAAATGGAGAAAAACAGCTTCCAGTTATGACCATTACGCATAGAATTTCGATATAAAACCTGCCCAACTTTTGTAAGGAAGCTGTAAGGAATGAACCTGCCAAATTTCAGCCTTCTACCTACACGGGAAGTTTGAGAATTAGTGATGAGTCAGTGAGTGAGTGAGTGAGTGAGTGAGTGAGTGAGGGCTTTGCCTTTTATTAGTATAGGTTCGACTATTTTCCTTAATAAATATATGACCAAGTATAATATTTTTGTCTCATTTGTTTAACTGGTTTCTCTTTATCTACTTTTAGGACTTGAGTGAAAATCTGATGATGTTTTAGGTCATATTTATGCAGAAATATAGAAAATTCTAAAGGGTTCACAAACTTTCAAGCACCACTATATACATTTATATATGCATTATATCTCTGATATAAGCTGTTGCTTCTACTGTTGTGATCTGGGACTTCATTCCAAAAGTGGGAAAATATTTCATTTTGTTGGATTTGGATATTTGGATACTGATGCCAGCTCTTGTAGTTTAGTTTTGTTTATGCTGTTCTTTTTCATTTGCTGGTCTCCAGTATTACATGAAAGCAAGATTATTAAACTGATGGAAGACGATGAAAGATGGAATCATATTCAGTACACTTTAAGTAAATGAAGTATTTATTCTGTAGCAACATTCGGTAAGTTTTTTTAAAAGAATCATCTTGCACGTTAAACTTCAACTTCTAATAAAGAAGTGTTTAGCTGTAAAAAAAAAACTTATGGTCAATTTCCAAATTAACTGAATTATATCATCCTAATCATCATGGTCTTGGTTTGAACAAACTGTATGACAAGGAATGGGTGTGCACAGAGCCAGAAGTTCTTACATGTTAAGTGATACCACTTAACAGACTGAAATGCTCTAAAGTAGCGTGCAAAGCAAGTTAACATATTATTGCATAGCATATTAAGTACTCTAAATAAAGGCTGTTGAAAATGGTAACCATAATTTCAGTTTTATCAACTAAACGTTAATGCCTGGTTGTCCAGCCTGGCAACCACATTTTAAAGTTAATGTTGAGCCCTGGAATAGCTAAATGTTATAGGCTTATGTTTGCTGTGTTTAATGTTTCAGTGTTTTATTAGTTCTTTTTTGTATTCTCTTTCATGTAAAATAATGTTATTCTTTGATTATGTTTTCTTTAATTCTTTCATTTAGAGCTGTTGTGTGTCTGTGTTTTACTGTATGTAGTATTCTTCTTTGTCGCTTGTGTTTTGTTGGTGGTAACCCATATAACAGGGCCACACTGACATCACCACTCCTGAGTTTCCTCTCTCTTTTAAGCTATAGAAAAGGAGAGGTCAAGGATGGCACATTGAAGTTTTGTATAGATTTTGTAAGTACTGTATTTTGTTTTCATTTTTTCTGTTTGCCTGTTTGTTTTTATTTTGTTTCTTACATTATTATTTCAGATTGAACAGATTGATAGACAACTCCCATTTCCTTATTCTGAGATTTTTCTGATATTTTTCCCTTTTTGACATCAATCATAATTTTTAAAGATTTTGTTGTTTGTTTGTCACCTTAAGTCAACATTTTTTTCTGTTTCCTTTCCCATGGCAGACCTCACAGATATTACATATCTGTTAAATACATCTTAAACTTTAAAGCCAGTGTCCCCATTTTTCTCCCTGAGTAGACTGCAGCCTTGGGCAATACAGTATTTTGGGAGATGGCTGAATTGTGGCAGGCTAGTGTGGATAGACTAGTGAAGATTCTGGTCAACATTAAATCTTATTTGAATCTGTTCCTTGGGGAGTCAAGTCAGGGCGGCTGATGGAACTGTCCTTAAAGATGACACTGCAGTTATGACCCTCTTGGCTGTCTATTTTGAGCAGCAGTTTAAAGCTGATCCTCCAGCTAGGTTGTTGGATATCTCTGGGTCCACGGCTCTTGAGGATGATCCTCCAGTTAGCTGTGAACTACCCAGTCTCACTAAGATTGCACAGGTGGTGAACCAGCTGAGGGTAGGGAAGGCTGCAGGGATCTGTGGGATCAAGGGTGAACCTTTCCAGGCTGGTTGTAAGGCAGTCCTCCTGGCATCTTTGCTTCCATTTGGGAGACTGGCATAATCCCAATTGACTGGAAAATAGGATTTGTCATTCCAATCTGGATAGGGAAGGGTGATTGCCTGGATTGTGGCACCTACAGGGGATAACACTGCTCTTAGTGATGGTAAGGTCCTTGCTAGGGTCATACTCAATAGAATCCGTGATAATTTGCTCACCTACCAGCAATTGGTGCAGTCTGGTTTTACATCTAAGAAGTCTACCATCAACCGCATCCTGAGACTGAGGGTTTTCATGGAATACAAACGTGAGTATCACGTTGTCAATTTTCGTAAAGTATTCATCTCAGTTGTTCCAGCTGCCCTGTGGAACAGCCTGAGATTTCGTGGGACCCCCTCAAGGTTGCTGGATATCATGGCCGGCCTGTACACTGGTACTGTGAGTGCTGTGCAGAGTGGAGGCAGAACCACTTCATTTTTCCCAATTGATTCTGGGGCTCATCAGGGGTGTGTTCTTGCTCCTACACTGTTTGATGTTTGCATGGACTGTTTGTTGGGCAAGTTTGTGGGGTCCTGCAGCTGTGAGACATCTGTTAACGAACAAAGATTCACTGATCTTAACTTTGCCAACAATGCTGTGATCCCGGCATGTTCTGCAATGACTTCCGCCGTCTCAATCAGGTATCCAAGTTTAATGTCTACCCCGACACCTTACCGCAGTATCTCTGAAAAGGATGTTTAACACTAGAATTACCAGAGCCTACGAAAAAACCCGTAAATCCGTCCCACCTTAAAATGCTTCTCATATCTCCGTCAGTATCTTTTGTCCTTTAAATGTGCTGATAAACAGCAAGCAGCCTACTATCATATCCCCCCACCCCACACAGATTTCTCAGCTCAAGTCTGTTTACCTGCGTGTCAGTTGCTTAGAGTTGTATAGAGTGAGAAGGAGAGCAAAATTACACCTTTTATAAATACTATATCGTTATTTGGGACACTTGCATTTCATGTGTGTTTCGTGTCTGCAAAGATCTATGCACAGTAAACACATTGTTAAAACAGAAATGTTTTTAATGTTTTAGTAATAATTGACAAAATGTAGACATGAAGTGTATAATGTTAGAATCCTGAATTCTAAATATCAAAGAAACGCTTTCACAAAAGATACAAGTATAACAAAACAAACGTGCCATTTTAGTGCTGTTTGTTTTCTTGTCTTATCGGATAGTATAGTGGTTAGAGCAGAAGGTTCGGGATTCGAGTCTTAACTTCTTCCAAAATAAACATTTGGAGTAGTGAGCTGTTAATATTATACAATAAAAGCATACATTTGATTTGCATCTGTAACAGCCTCCGTAAATGTGCAGTACTTGTCAAAGTTGTCGTCTTTTTTTCAGTTTTACTTTATTTACTTATCTTTCTACAGCATAAACTCACTAGTATACTGAAGAGCTTCCTCTGTTTGATCGACAAGGGCATGCTCACAAATTACACGTGTTATGCCACGAAAAATACCTGCTGACACTTTAGTACGTGAGCAATGATACGAGAATGCAGTTAGACTTTATTTGGGCATATACACCACGCTAGTGTTTAGATCTAGACGGTGTAGCGTTGGCGTGCTTTTTAAGCCGTGCTGTTTCTTTCAAGGACAGGTGATTGGCATGATGACGCCAGACTTTCCCCTTTACGCCTGGAGCAGCTGGGTTGTTCTTATATGTGAGTGGACGTTTCTTGCGGGGAGGGCTTCTGTTTTCTCCGATTTGAGTTCACCTCTGTTATAGCACGTCTTTATTTGAAAACGGCGTCAGATCAGAAGGGAGGGGGGTGTCTGGAAGCTTGAACATGAATCTATACTAATAAAAGGCAAAGCCCTCACTCACTCACTCACTCACTCACTCACTGACTCACTCACTCACTGACTCATCACTTATTCTCAAACTTCCCGTGTGGGTGGAAGGCTGAAATTTGGCAGGTTCATTCCTTACAGCTTCCTTACAAAAGTTGGGCAGGTTTTATATCGAAATTCTACGCGTAATGGTCATAACTGGAAGCTGTTTTTCTCCATTTACTGTAATGGAGATGAGCTTGAACGCCGTGGGGGCGGAGTTTCGTGTGACATCATCACGCCTTCACGTAATCACGCAGTACATAGAAAACCAGGAAGACCTCCAAAAAGCGCTGAAGAAAACATGCATTATATAATTTAGAAGGCAGCTAAACAATAAGAAGCGAAGTGAGTGACATATACAACCATATTTATGAGTTCTGCTACTTCGGAAACAAAGCACGATGTAAACCTACACTTTAAATTAAGTTCATAGACAGGCTGCGCTGGCGTTTGTAATTTAGTGCCTGCCCATATAAGGCCATCCGTCAGCAACAATCCAATAGCAAACTCCCACTAAATATTCACGGGTTAAGGACTGTGCTTATGCAGAGGAAGATGAGATGGTCAGGGTGGTGTTTGGTACAAACTCAGCGAAACTGCGAGAGAAAGTTTTAAGTGCCAGGACTAAGGTAACATTAAATACAGCCATGGACATAGCACGAGATGGCACCAGCACAGCTGGGAAACTTCGATGCATGTACACCGAGCGGCTCACGTGAACTGACGCAGTGCACAGATAAAAAGCAACAGTTCCAAACAGGGCTGAACAAAAACCGAATTACACAATTGAAAAGGCAGCAAAAAATATGAAGCGTCTTATACATACAAGCATATTCATAAATCCAGCTACTGCGGAAACAAAGCACACGGTGGAAAAGTCAATGTCCCGCTAAAGGAAGACAGTGTAAAAAAAACCCGTGCATGCAGTGTGTCAGGTCTCAGATAAAGAAGAAGACGAGCTGTTTATTGATGCAGTAAGAAACGAATCGATGAATGAAACCTGTCATCTTTACAACGATTGACAAACACGGAATGTAACTTGAACACAACACATCCTACAAATACGAACCTGATTGAAAGAAATAATGATAATCAAATCCTTGATGACAGCAACACTCAGTAACACTCACAAAACAAATACTGTATATTGACAGTCATGTTACGTTATTTTTAAAATGTTCCCTTTTCTTTTCTAGCTTTTTAACACACTACTTATCCTATGATACACGGGTATATATATATATGTATATATATCCCGATCTACATACTCGAATAATGGATACTTTATTCGCCATCAATGATTGTTTTGGTAAAGCCATACTCAGTGTATTCATTAGATGAACGGTAAAAAGTAAGAGCGAGGGAGGATGACTTATTGAGGCATGCAGGCTGTAGTTCGCGTCAACTCTATCTGAATTGCGCGATCACATTTAAAAAAATATATATTTTCAAGTTCTATTTAGTCCATATGTGTCAAACTCAAGGGCCAGCCACATCCGCCCCGCGTAATTATATCCGCCCGAGATCATTTTATATACTGTATTATTGTTATTAATGGCCCGGGTATATGAAGCGCTGGTAACACAATAAACTACAGATCCCATAATGCAGCGCTTCAGCTGCCTTGCCGAACACTTACCGCGTTAATCAAGTCTAGCTTATGATGCTGCAAGTTATTGCGAAGCTAGCTCACACGATGCTGAAGAGAAAAGTTGATTCTGAAAATAGAGCCTTTAAAACCGATGGGAGGCTGAGTATATGTTTACTGAACCCGTGTGTCTCATTTGTGGAGCTAATGTGGCTGTAATTACAGAATTTAATCTAAGACGGCACTATGACACAAAACATCAGGGTAACCTGAAAGACCTGAATGCAATGCAGAAGATACAGAAAGCAGAAGAATTAAATAAGAATCTGACACTTCAGCGGACGTTTTTACCCGTGCACAATCACAAAGTGATTTCAAGTGAAGCTGCTTTTATGGGAGACACAAATGCACCAGTGCAACTTGCCCCACTTTCCCTGTTGCCAAGTAATGTTGAACCAAGTCGTCACTACGGTGTTCCCAAAATACGCACTTTGCTGATAAACTGAGCGCACTGAGTTTGCACGGCGCTTTGGTGACTTTGAAGAACAAAAAAAGTCCGTCTACATGCGGCTCAAACCTTGTGCATGTTTGGTAGCACATATCTGTGTGAGAAGCTCTTCTCAGTGATAAAGACTAACAAAACAGCACACAGGAGTCGCCTCACTGATGAGCATCTGCAATCCATCCTGAGAATCTCCACAACACAGAACCTCACACCAAACAGAAACGAACTTGTTGCCAAAAAAAGATGCCAGGCGTCCAGCTCTAAAATGACATATGAGCAAAGACAACTGAATGATTTGATTTGTTATTGCTGAAAGGAACACATTTTATTTATATTTCCAGGTTTTGTTATGCAGCATGTTCATATTTGAATTTGTATAATTTTGACAGGATATATTTTTATGGAGAGCAAAATCTTTTGGGATATTTAAAATCTAAGTTTATTTTTATATAAAATTACATAAGAGTAAAGAAATTTGAATGTTTGTTCTTTTAACGTTTACTGTATTTCTAACTTGTATAATTTAGACAGGATATATTTTTATGGAGAGCAAAATATTATAAGTTGTTTAAGGTTTGAGTTGATTTATTCAGAAATAATATTCCTGTCTGTTTTACCATTCCTACCAAAGATATTTCTGTCGACTAAATAAAAATTCCTTCTATTTAAAATTTAAATAGAACTTGAACAAATACGATAGTTCATAATATCCACGCAGACTTGCACATAAGAGCGGGAGTTATCCGTTTTAACAAGCAGCGTATTGCACTGATACGAAATAGCTGTGTGTGTATATATGTGTGTGTATGTGTGTATGTATATGTATATATGTAGATATATATGTATGTATATATGTGTTTGTGTGTATATATATGTGTATATGTATAGATATGTATATATATATGTTTGTGTGTGTGTGTAAATATATATGACAGCAATACTCGTCACTCACAACAGTGACAAAACAATTACATTGACAATCATGTTACGTTATTTTCAAAATGTTTCCTTTTCTTTTTCATTGCTTCTTTAACACACTACTTCTCCTTCTGCGTAAGCTCGGGTATTTTGCTACTCAGACAATAAAACTCGGGGGCTGCGCTGAATAAGCTCAAGTTTTATTCTGTCAATGACGATCACGCTCTAACACCCCCCCTGCTTCTCCTGATCTGACTCTACAGTAAGTAACACTGCTGTTTTCATTATTTTACTTACCTATTTACAGCGTAAAGTCACGAGTGCAAGGCTTCCCATGTACATATACAAAGTACAGCGATGGCAAAAGTGCATTCTTGATCCGAAAACCTTATAAGTAAATAACTCAAGGTAAAAAGGTAAATAACGTTAGATCTGGCTTTTATGTAAGTAACATGTTAATGTTTTGAGCACATGCACCATCTTTTGTATGTAACAGCCAGATCTACAGCATAAAGTCATGAGTGCAGAGCTTCCCATGTACATATACAAATAACAGTGATGGCAAAAGTGCATTCTTGATCCGATGTAGAATCGTTGTCATGATTTGAGCTTACCTCTGTTATAGCGCATCTTTGTGAAAACAGCAGTGTCAAATGCACTGTGGTTTTTTAGGGGGGGTTTGGGGAGTTGGGATCTTGAACGCGGCTAAGAAAATAACAATAAAAAAAACAAAGCTAACCCTTACAAGTATCATAAATTACACTGGCTGTTACAGACTGGAATCAAATGTAAGTTTTTATTCTAAAATAGTAAGAATACGAGCAGCTCAGTTCTCAAAACAAACTCGCCCGGGATCGAACCCGTGAAGCTTTGATTACCAATCAATGGCTGATACAATTGCCCCACTAAGCTGTGATAACGGATGAATGTCAATGTTGCAGGTAAATGCGTGTTGTTTTTCTGCAGTTTTATATACTGTATATATATATATATATATATATAAATTTTATTAATTTTATTGTAATCATTCCATACAAATAAATCAATTTTTCCAAAAAAAAAAACAAATAGGATGAAAACAACTTAACCCCCACCCCTAAGAAAGAGAGCATGGCCAACGGAGTAGAACTTAAAGCTTGTAAACATACCTAAATTGATTAGTTTAAAAGGGCAATAGGGATGAATGGAGAAGAAAAAGAAATGCGGAAAGAATTGCTTCCTCGGTGCTTTAAGAGCTTATTCTAAAATACTATTGACTAGCAGAATACTCGCGCTTCACAGCGGAGAAGTAGTGTGTTAAAGAAGTTATGAAAAAGAAAAGGAAAAATTTAAAAAATAATGTAACATGATTGTTAATGTAATTGTTTTGTCATTGATATGAGTGTTGTTGTCATATCTATCTATCTATATATATATATTGTGGACACAGACAGGTGGACATGTTGTTTCTCAACCACCACACGTTTATTCACAATATTTACAATGGTCACACAGACCCAATTCAGTGCACAATCCCCAAAACACAGTCCTGGCCACAATGCCTCTCTTCGGGCCGCCTCCACACCTCCTCTGTGCTTCATCCTGCCTCCTCCCGACTCCAGCACTGAATGAATGGAGACGGCCCCCAGCGTGGCGGAAGTGCCGGCTGTCCACCCGGCAGCTCTCCGGGTGCCGTCCTGTCTTCCCCCCAGCACTTCCTGGTGTGGCGAAAATGCTGGGGTAACAGGTCCCCAAGGCATTGGGGCGCCTCCTGGCGGTGACCACGGGCCCCTACAGTGTGGAGCTTCCATGCCCTGTATCCGTGGCCCCCAGAGCAACCAGGAAGGCGGCCCCCACGTGATCCAGGGTGGGCTCTGACCCTCTTCCGGTCCCTCACGGCGTCCCGGCCGGATCGTTGCCCCTGGCATCCCTGACAGTGCCCCACAGCCAGCGAAGACCACTCGGGGGAAGAGCGACCCGTCCCGCGAGGGCAGCACAGCCCCGAAGCGGGTCCTACTCCAGGACAGCCGGGGTCCGGTCCCGCTCTCCAAGCAGGGACAGGGGCGGAGACGCGGCCTGAGCACCACCACTTGGTGCTCCCCTGCGCCTCGCATAGGTTGCGCTCCCCCCTCTTACCGGCACCCCCTCCGAGGCCTCCGCGGCCCTTTGGTCGGAGTCACTCGCTCCCCTGCAGCCTCCTCCAGCCGTGGTGGCACCCGCACACCAGCAGAGAGATCCTTCAGCAGACGGTCCGACGTCTGAGGGCAGGTCCCCAATGAAGGGGATCCTACTTCTCGCCCGGGGTCCGTCCCTGCAATAGAGAAGAACACAGGGGAAGAACCGCTGCCAAGGCACCCTTCCTGTGCCACGCACTAGCAGGATTCCCCCCCTTCATTCGGCACCCTGGCACTTGCCTGTTCGGCACCCTTTCCGCGGCTTCCGTGTCCCTCTTGATGTTGGAACCGCCGGCACTGCCTGCGCTCTCTCTGCCAGCCTCAGGGATTCCCTCTTCCCCAGCAGCGGCTCTGACCCTCTTCACGGCGTCCCGGCCGGGTCGTTGCCCCTGGCATCCCTGACAATATATATATATATAGCAAAATACCCGCGTTTGGCAGCGGAGAAGTAAAAAGAAAAGGAAACATTTTAATAATAACGTAACATGATTGACAATGTAATTGTTTTGTCATTGTCATGAGTGTTGCTGGCATATATATAAACTGCTCAAAAAAATTAAAGGAACACTTTGAAAACACATCACATCTCAATGGGAAAAAGAAATCCTCCTTGATATCTATACTGATATAGACTGGGTAATGTGTTAGGAACGAAAGGATGCCACATCGTTTGATGGAAATGAAAATGATCAACCTACAGAGCCCTGAATTCAAAGACGCCCCAAAAATCAGAGTGAAAAAATTATGTGTCAGGCTAGTCCATTTGGCCAAAATTTAATTGCAGCAACTCAAAATTGTACGCAGCACTTTGTATGGCCCCTGTGTTCTTGTATACATGCCTGACAACATTGGTGCATGCTTCTAAAGAGATGACAGATGGTTTTGTGGGGGATCTCCTCCCAGATCTGGACCATGGCATCACTGAGCTCCTGGACAGTCTGAGGTGCAACCTGGTGGCATTGGATGGACCAAAACATAATGTCCCAGAGGTGTTCTATTGGATTTAGGTCAGGAAAGTGTGGTGGCCAGTCAATGGTATCAATTCCTTCATACCTCCAGGAACTGCCTGCATACTCTTACCACATGAGGCCAGAAATTGTCGTGCACCAGGAGCCACTGTACCAGCATAGGGTCTGACAATGGGTCCAAGGATTTCATCCTGATACCTAATGGCAGCCAAGGTGCCTTTGTCAAGCCTGTAGCGGTCTGTGTGACCCTCCATGGATATGCCTCCCCAGACAATCATTAACCCACCACCAAACTGCTCATGCTGAATGATGTTACAGGCAGCATAATGTTCTCCATGGCTTCTCCAGACCCTTTCACTTCTGTCACATGCTCAGGGTGAACCTGCTCTCATCTGTAAAAAGCACAGGGCACCAGTGGTGCATCTGCCAATTCTGGTATTCTATGGCGTATGCCAGTAATGTCCAAAGTCCGGCCCATGGGCCAGTTGCGGCCCGTCCTTTACTTCCATACAGCCCCCAGAGACACGGCTGAGCAATGTCTTTCTCTGTGTCTGAGCCATCGCACATCCCTGCCCCCGCTCTTTTCTTTGTGCCTGGCGCCACCTACGATGCGGGAATGCAGAAGGATTTGAAATCTGCATTCCTTCTCTTACCATGCAGCCACCTGTAGCCCCATGTAGAGTTGACCGAGGAGGTCTACTTCCTGTTTTAGTAAGTGCAATTTTATCCGTAAAGCCCTGTTGCTTCATATAATTCCATATATATGTATATAATGTAATAAAAAAAGTCCAGAAAGCAGCGCCGAGAGGTAGAAGGGGAGGGGCGGCGCGGGACCTCTGATAACAGTGCGTCCTTCCTTATCCTCTGCCACGCCCGCCCCCTTCTACCTCTCGCTGCTGTTTCCTGGACTTTTTTAAAAGTGATTTGGATAATATCAATGGCGCTGGAGAATGGCGCTGCAATTCTTATTTATTTGATCACTTTGTATGCGCTGATTGTTTTTTTTTCCTTTATTACAGCTACCTGTATGGTGTTGAATCCACTGTGAGGAAGCAATTCTGTATGCACAGCGAGACATGACCTTGATTTCCCTTTTTATTCGTCTTTGTTGCAACATAGAAGCGTCACTTCTCCTTGTGCTGCGTCCTCATTGCACATTAGTGCTCGGGCAAACACACTTAGGGCTTGGGTGAACATACTTGAACCAAAACCTCTGGCACTGCGCTCATAATTTCTCCCCCTTCTGGCCAATTTCTAAAATGGCGACTGTAAATAAGAGAACAAAAGTTGACAGTGAGGGCTGACGTTTCCAAGATAGATGGAAAGTAGAATATTTCTTCACTGAAATACGGAATTACTGCGTTTGTTTGATATGCCAAGAGACTGTGGCTGTTTATAAGGAATTTAATGTCAAGAGACACTACCAGTCGAGACATAGCACATATGACAAGCTAAAAGGGCGTGACCGCGCTGAAAAGTGTAAGCAACTTGAAGCTGTTTTAATATCGCAACAGCGATTTTTTACAAGAGCCCGTGAGTCAAATGAAAATGCCACAAGGGCGAGCTATGAGGTTGCAACGTTAATTGCTAAAAATGGCAAATCTTTTCTTGAGGGTGCATTTATCAAAGAATGCATTATGAAAATGGTTGAGAATATCTGTCCTGAGAAGAAGCAAGAGTTTGTCAACATTTGCCTGGCTCGTAACACTGTAGCACGGAGAATTGAAGATATTTCATCAGATATTAAGAGACAGTTGACGTCCAAAGGAGTGGATTTTGACTTCTTTTCAATAGCCTGTGATGAAAGCACGGATCTATTTGACACAGCCCAGTTGCTGATTTTCATGAGAGGGGTTGACGATGAAATGAATGTGACTGAAGAGCTACTTGACCTTCAGAGCTTTACGGGCCAAACAAGAGGAACAGATTTATTTGTTTCTGTTAGTTCTGCCATAGATGACATGAAACTGCCTTGGAACAAAGTTACTGGGATTACTACTGATGGGGCACCTGCCATGGCTGGTGAACGAAGTGGATTATCAACCCTAATCTGTAACAAAGTGATGGAAGAAGGAGGCAAAGCTATTAAACTCCATTGTATCATTCATCAACAAGTTCTCTGTGCTAAACATCTCAAATATGATCATGTTATGAAACCGGTGCTAAAGACTATTAATTTTATTCGCTCTAAATCCCTGTGCCACCGCCAGTTTAAACAGTTTCTTCTGGACATCCAGGCTGAATACGAAGATGTTTTATATCACAACGATGTAAGATGGCTCAGTCGGGGGTCTGCACTTCAGCGTTTCTACTCTCTCAGGAAGGAAATTAAAGAATTCTTAGACACAAAGGGACAACCGATGCAAGAACTATCTGATCCTATTTGGCTGGCTGATTTGGGGTTTCTAGTTGACACAACAAAGCATCTGAATGTACTGAACACAAGTCTTCAGGGGAAAGATGCAGTGGTGAACCAGCTCTATTCACACCTCAAAGCCTTTGGAACAAAGCTGCAACTTTTCATAAGGCAGTTGTCACAAACACAGCCCATTACCATACATTTTTCAGCGTTGCAGGAAATAATGAACAGTTTTCCACAGGATAATATCAGTGCGCAAATGAGCAGATATGCAGCAGACATCACATCTCTGGCTGGGGAGTTTAATAGGCCCTTTCAGGATTTTGAAGCTATTGAAAAAGAACTCAGCCTTTTCTCCTCTCCATTCTCTGTTGACCCCAATGATGCTCCAGATCAGCTGCAGCTCGAGCTCATTGAGCTGCATTGCGACAGCGAGTTACGCAGTCGTCACCAACAGCTCTCTCTTGTGAACTTTTACCACCAACTGGATAAGAGCCGGTTTCCAAAGATTCGAACATTTGCTAAGAAAATGCTGAGCTTGTTTGGTTCAACATATTTGTGTGAGAAGACATTCTCTGCTATGAACTTTAACAAGAACCACGTGAGGACAAGACTAAGTGACTCTCATCTGCGTGACATTTTGCGTATCAAAACCACTGCCTTTGAAACAGACCTAGCCTATGTGCTGAAGTCCAGATCTCAGTTTCACCCTTCACATTAGTGGAGGCCATTTTTTTCAATAGAGATGAATACATGATAAAAAAATCTCAGTTAATGTTAGTTGTGTTCCTGGCATATATTTCAGCATCCTGTGTTGTTTTTTTTCATCTGGCCTTTAAATATGAAAGGCAGAGTGATTTTACTACTGTTTAGAATTGTAATTCAAATCGTTTGCAATAAAGTTTACATAAAATAGTTCATTTGTACTTAATTTTAAATGTCAGGCAAAATGGTCGGCCCTCGCGCATGTTCACTTCATCAAGTCTGGCCCTCTTTGAAAAAAGTTTGGACACCACTGGCGTATGCCAATCGAGCTGCATGCTGCTGGGTAGTGAGCTCAGGGCCCATTAGAGGACATGGGGCCCTTGGGTCACCCTCATGAAGTCTTTCTGGTTGTTTGGTCAGAGACATTCACACCAGTGGCCTGCTGGAGGTCATTTTGTAGGGCTCTGGCAGTGCTCATCCTGTTCCTCCTTGCCCAAAGGCGCAGATACTCGTCCTGCTGATGGGTTATGGACCTTCTATGGCCCTCTCCAGCTCTCCTAGAGTAACTGCTTGTCTCCTAGAATCTCCTCCATGCCCTTGAGACTGTGCAGGGAGACACAGCAAACCTTCTGGCAATGACACGTATTGATGTGCCATCCTGGAGAAGTTGGACTACCTGTGCAACCTCTGTAGGGTCCAGGTATCGCCTCATGCTACCAGTAGTGACACTGACTGTAGCCAAATGCAAAACTAGTGAAGAAACAGTCAGAAATGATGAGGAGGGAAAAATGTCAGTGGCCTCCACCTGTTAATCCATTCCTGTTTTGGGGGTCATCTCATTGTTGCCCCTCTAGTGCATCTGTTGTTGATTTCATTAACACCACAGCAGCTGAAACTGATTAACAACCCCCTCTGCTACTTAACTGACCAGATTAATATCCCATAAGTTTCATTGACTTTATGCTATACTCTGATTAAAAAGTGTTCCTTTAATTCTTTTGAGCAGTATATATATATATATATATATATATATATATATATATATATATACACACACAGACACACATATAAACATATATATACACATCATATATATATACATATATATATATATACACACATACATATATACATATACATATAAATATATGGTATATACATATATATACAGTATATATACACACACACATATATATACATATTGTCACACATGTGCAATTAGGAGGCAGTCAAAGAGCCTAAAGGTGAGTGAAACATCGCGAGGGTTGTCACGTGGTACTTACCTGAATCTCTTTTGCTCAACAGAAAACTTGAAGAAAAATAATTCCTCCACATCCAGATTCCAAAATGGCCGCGACTATGTCACTTCCGGCCCACCATGATGAATCCATCCATCAATCCACCTCACTTCTGTCCCATCATGATGACGTTGTTTCCGGTTCCTGTTTTCAACGTCACTTCTTGCCAACCATTTCCTGTTCCATAATCCTTTCCTGTATAAATTCGCCATTTTGACTCAAGAAAACTGTTCATTGTTTTTGTTTTGAGACTTTGAATCATTCTTTTCTTTGTCTGGACAACAATATATGGGGACGGTCCCCAAAACTTTGTTTTGTATTGTGTAGCATTCTTTTGAAGAAGAATAATCATCACAATTGGCGTAGCCGGCAGGATTGTTTTTCGTCTGTTTAAAGATGTTGGAGGAACAGGACCTTAACACCGTTCTGAGCACCATCATTGGCGATCTGCAAACCCTGAAAATACAGATGGGTGAGACAAGTAGCAGAAGCCAACGCTCGTGCTGCTGCTGCTCTACCTATTGCTATCGCTACATTAACAGAATTGGACGACATCGAGACATACTTTTTGATCTTCGAGCGTACCGCTAAGCGGAGCGCATGGCCAAGGTCGGAATGGGCGTACATACTGGCTCCCTACTTGAAGGGAACGGCGCAGAGAGCCTATTATGATCTAACTGAGGAGTAGGCAGCTGATTATGACGCTCTAAAAAAGGAGGTCTTCAAGCCACGGCGATCTCCGGAACAGCAGGCGAGAGAATGGAGGGAGTGGCAGTTCGATCCTGAGAGACCGATAAGAACCCAGGGCTTTGAAGCCTGGGGAAAAGTATGTCGCTGGCTACGACCCGACATTAATAATTCACACAAAATGGCTGAGCTACTAGTGTGTGAAACTTTTGTGCATGCCCTCCCTGACCATATCACCCAGCAAGTTACGGAAACATAATTTTGAGGACATAGACTCCTTAATCCAGATCACAGAGCGTCACTGGGCGGCTTGCAAATCAGGGAAATCAGAACGGTTCTCCCGCCGAACCCAACAGGCACGTGGGGCAACTCCTGACCCTGCCGTCCGTAAACGGGACAGAGGTGCTAGTCTTCCCCGCAGTTTCAAGTGTGGGGAGATTGGACATCTGTCCCCCAACTGTACCATCGAGCCCATGGATTGCTCATTAGTTAGGGGAGAAAGGTATTGTGCCACTGTGACTAATCCTTTATCTCTTCCATATACAGGTGCAGTTATTATAAATGGCAGGAAGGTAAGAGCAATGTTTGATTCCGGGAGTAACATTTCCATTGTTGCCACCCATTTCGTTTTTACCGCAACAGTGGACTAGGATAAAAACTAGTCTAAAATGTATTCATGGGGATATCCGGTATTATAAAACGGCCAGATGTGTGATATCAGTGAATCATCACCTAACGAGCATGGCCATGGCTGTATTACCGGATCCCCCTTTTCCAGTTATATTGGGTAGAGACTGGAATAAAATTACCAGCGGTAATAACGTAACTGTACCTAAGAAACATTTAGGCTTAGTAATGGAGAATACTGCTCCGACTGCCTCCACGCCATGTCCCACAGTAGCACGGACCCATACGGGTACCCAATGTGAAGAAATTGATGTCCCATCGACCTCTGCGGGAACTAGTGCAGTTAATGCAGAAGACGTGGAGACTGAAACCACACCCCTTAAGGTCGCACAAGACCCTATACAAGATTTAACTGCCCAATTTCTATTAACACCATCGTCTTTTAAAAGGGAACAATGGAATGATGATTCCTTAAAAAATATTAGGAATGCAGTAGTATCTACCGAGGGTTATACAACCCTGGATCGCATGCCACCGATGCCGTTCTTTGTACTTAAAAACGAATTATTATATAGAGTGGCAGAACATGAGGGAGAAGTGCGAACGTTGTTAATTCCACGCACTTTTCGGCGAAAGGTGTGTGAATTAGCACACGCTCACCTTCTAGGAGCCCACTTAGGCTCCGAAAAAACGTTAGAGAGAATAAAGCTCCGATTCTATTGGCCGGGAATTAACGAGGAATTAACAATCAAACTTTGAAACAGATGTTACGCAAGGTAGTTAACGAGGATGGAAGAAACTGGGATCAGTTGCTTCCTCTCGTTTTGTTTGCTTATCGGGGAGTCCCTCAGACCTCTACTGGTTTCTCTTCCTTTGAATTAATATAACCCAGAGGGCTTTTGGATATGTTAAAAGAAGGATGGGAAGAGGAGGTCCTCCCAACTTCAAATATTCTTGAATATATTGCGCAATTACGCGATAGACTAGAGAAAATCAGACCTATTCTAAAAGAAAATTTGGAAAAGGCACAAGCAGCGCAGTCCTGTTATTATAACCGAAACACCACCATTTGGGAATTTGTCCCGGGTGATCGTGTGATGGTACTCGTCCCAACTTCTCATTCAAAGTTGTTAGCACATTGGCAAGGCCCTTATGAAATTAAAGAAAGAAAAGGTCTCGTTGATTATTTGGTTAAACAACCTAATCGGCGACCTACTGAACGAGTATATCATATTAATTTGCTGAAACCATGGAAGGACAGGGAACCTCGTTCTCTTTTTATGTCATGTGCCCATCTTAATTTTGGCCCCCATTTGACATCCAAACAACGACAAGATCTCGAGGCGGCTATCTTGTCTGTCCCTAAAGTTGTGGACGAGATACCGGGACGTACTGCGTTGATTGTTCACACGATATTATTACTAACCCTGGAGTGATTGTCAGAGAGAGACCTTATAGGCTCCCGGAGGCAAAGAAAGCGGAAGTAGAGTTGGAAATTAGACGAATGCTAGAATTAGGGGTTATTGAGGAGAGTCATGGCCCTTGGTCTAGTCCAATTGTCTTAGTTTTTTAAACCTGATGGGTCGTGGAGGTTTTGTAATGACTTTCGGCGACTTAATCAGGTCTCTAAATTTGATGCGTATCCCATGCCGCGGGTGGATGATTTACTTGATCGGTTGGGGAACGCTCAATTCCTACCTACTCTTGACATGACGAAAGGGTATTGGCAAATTCCCTTAGCGGACTCCGCCAAAGAAAAAAACGCTTTTAGTACACCCAGTGGACATTGGCAATACAGGGTCACCAGCTACCTTCCAACGTCTGGTAGACACACTGCTAAGGCCCCACAATTCATATAGTGCTGCCTACTTAGATGATGTGGTCATTTATTCCAGCACGTGGAAGGATCATGTATGGCAGGTTAAAACAATACTCTCCAAGCTTGCGTCTGCTGGTCTTCGAATTAATCCGAAGAAATGTTTTTTTGGATTAAGAGAAGCAAAATTAGGCTAAAACAGTGTGATCACTGAGCATTTTGTAATTAGATGTAATTAGAATTACTAACGGTCACGGAAGTCCAATGATCCCCAGTAAGAGCCACAAAGTCTGCTTTCTGTAATGCTTCTAATTTTGCTTGCTTTTCAGTGTGCACAAAACCATGCTTTTATCGTCTTCGCTCGGGTAGTCTTTTGAAATGAAATTTTGCTCCGATCAGTCGTAGGAACGTGCTTTATTCCGACTCTAACATGAATGATGTGTGCATCAGTGTAATTGATGTACAAGGAAATCATGCATTGACAAAAGTTCCTCTTTGCTTGGAATTGAAAGTGTGATTAAATGTGTTATTTTTTGTTATGGAGTACATGCATCAAAGCTTCTCAGCTATGCTTGTGCTAAGAAAAGGAAAGATTTTAAAAATAACGTAACATGATTCTGCGTTAACCGCATATTTTTTCATACGTCCCAAACCAAGGAGATGCGAGGTTAAAATGAATCGGGAAGCACACGTACATACTCAGTACATTCCCTCTCGGGAATCGAACCTCGGATGTCGGCGCTAGAGGCAAACCCTCTACAATTGCGCCACGGCGTGTGGCTTGTCTATTTGAGAGTATGTAGATCGGGTATATATATATATATTCGCAGCGGAGAAGTAGTGTATTAAAGAAGTTATGAAAAAGAAAAGGGAACATTTTAAAAATAATGTAACATGATTGTCAATATACAGTAATTGTTTTGTGAGTGTGATTGAGTGTTGCTGTCATCAAGGATTTGATTATCATTATTTGTTTCAATCAGGGTCGTATTTGTAGGATGTGTTGTGTTCAAGTTACATTCCGTGTTTGTCAATCGTTGTAAAGATAAGAGGTTTCATTCATTGATTCGTTTCTTACTGCATCATTAAACAGCTTGTCTTCCTCTTTATCTGAGATGTGACACACTGCATACACAGGTTTTTTTTTTTACACTGTCTTCCTTTAGCGGGACATTCACTTTTTCCACCATTTGCTTTGTTTCCGCAGTAGCTGCATTTATGAATATGCTTGTATGTATCAGACGCTTCATATTTTTTTGCTCCCTTCTCAATTGTGTAATTCGGTTTTTGTTCAGCACTCTTTGGAACTGTTGCTTTTTGTCTGTGCACTGCGTCAGTTCACGTGAGCCGCTTGGTATTCTTGCATCAAAGGTTCCCAGCTGTGCTGGTGCCATCTTGTGTGATGTCCATGGCTGTATGTAATGTCAGCTAAGACCCGGCACTTAAAAGTTTCTCTCAGTTTCGCTGAGTTTGTGCCAAACACCACCCTGACCATCTCATCTTCCTCTGCATAAGCACAGTCCTTCACCCGTGAATATTTAGCGGCAGTGTTTTTATTGGATTGCCGCTGACGGACGGCCTTATATGGGGAGGCACTAAATTACAAACACCAGCGGCAGCCTATCTATGAACTTAATTTAAACTTTAGGTTTACACCGTGCTTTGTTTTCGAAGTAGCAGCACTCATGAATATGGTTGTATTTGTCAGTCGCTTGCTTGCTGCCTTCTCAATTATATAATGCATGTTTTCTTCAGCGCTTTTTTGAGCTCTTCCTGGTTTTCTACGTACTGCGTTGATAGTCAGTTCACGTGATTACGTGGGAGGCGTGATGACGTCACACAAAACTCCGCCCTCCACGGCCATCCAGCTCAACTCCATTACAGTATATGGAGAAAAATAGCTTCCAGTTATGACCATTACGCATAGAATTTCGAAATGAAACCTGCCCAACTTTTTGTAAGTAAGCTGCAAGGAATGAGCCTGCCAAATTTCAGCCTTCTACCTACACGGGAACTTGGAGAATTAGTGATGAGTCAGTCAGTCAGTCAGTGAGGGCTTTGCCTTTTATTAGTATAGATTAGATCCTGCCAGGTTTTGAAAAAATTCTGTACCGATCCTCTAACTGAGAATTAATTTTTTTCCAATTTCAAATAGTATAAAACATTGGTTTCCCACTGATTTAAAAGAGGAGGGTTAGGATTCTTCCAATTTAACAAAATAAGTCTGCATGCCATAGTGTAGAGAATGCAATCACAGTTTGTTTGTCCTTCTCCACTTTAAGTCCATCTGGAAGAACACCAAACACAGCTGTTAATGGGTGAGGAGGGATTGTGACACCAAAGCTGTCTGAAAGGCACTTCAAAATTTTGGTCCAAAATGATGTTAATTTGCTGCAGGCCCAAAACATGTGACCCAGTGAGGCTGGGACTTGGTTGCAGCGTTCGCAGGTTGGATCATGCCCTGGAAACATTTTGGAGAGTTTTAAACGAGACAGATGTGCTCGATATATAATTTTGAGTTGTATAATTGTATGCTTTGCACATATGGAGCTTGAGTGAATTCTCTGCATTGCTACTTTCCACTCCTTTTCTGATATATTAATTGAGAGATCTTTTTCCCATTGTCCTCTTGGATCTTTGAAAGGGAGGGACTGTAAAATTATTTTATATATTGCAGAGATGGTGTCTAAGTACTTGAAATTGAGCAATATTTCTTCCAGACTGGAAGAGGGTGCAAGATGAGGAAAATCGGGCAGGTTCTGTTTAACAAAGTTCCTAATTTGAAGATAGTGAAAGAAATGTGTAGCTGGAAAGTTAAATTTGGAATGTAATTGTTCATAGGATGCAAAGATGTTGTCTATATAAAGATCTCTAAGCAATCTAATCCCAAATCTTTTCCAGATATAAAAAACTGCATATGTTTGCGAGGGTTGAAAGAGGTGGTTCTCTTGCAGAGGTGCCACAGATAAAAGATTCTCCATCCTAAAATGCTTTCTACATTGGTTCCATATTCTGAGTGAGTAATTGGATTATTAGTATATTGCGATAAGTTACATTTATTGGGGCACAGAGCAGGGAATATAAAGAAGTACTGCAGGATTTACTTCTATTGTGGACCAAGCCTGTGTATGTTCATCTTTGTCCAGGTTTTTATAGCTTGTATGTTTGCTGCCCAGTAGTAAAACTGAAAGTTAGGTAGAGCCATGCCACCTTCTGCCTTAGGTCTTTGTAGGGTCTCTCGTTGGATATGTGGATGTTTTGAGTTCCAAATAAATGAGGTTATTGTTGAATCTAATTGCTTAAAAAATGATTTATTAATGTATATTGGAATGTTTTGAAATAAAAAGAAGCTTAGGAAGAATATTCATCTTAACAGTGTTAATTCTTCCAGCTAGAGTGAGATGAAGGGTTGACCATGTATGCAAGTCTTGCTTAATTTTTTCCATGCAGATGGCAAATTTTGTTGATAAAGAGCTTTATGTTTACTTGTGATGTTTACCCCTAGGTATTTAAACTGATCTGCAATGATAAAAGGTAGGGTGTCTAATCTAATATTATATGCTTGAGAATTCACTGGAAAGAGTACACTTTTATTCAGATTAATTCTGAGACCAGAGATCTTTTGAAATTCTGTGAGTGCTGTTAAGACTGCAGGCACAGTTTTTGTGGGTCTGATATATACAGTACCATATCATCTGCATATAGAGAAATTTTCTGTTCCAGTCCTTCTCTGATAATCCCTTTATCTGATCATTTGACAGTGAACCGCCAGTGGTTCAATGGCAATTGCAAATAGCAGCGGTGACAAGGGGCATCCTTGTCTGGTACCACGTTCTAGTTTAAAGTAGTCTGAGCAAATGTTGTTAATACAAACTGAAGCTTCTGGATTGGTATACAGTAGTTTGATCCATGCACAAATGTTTGGGCCAAACCCAAATTTCTCTAATGTAGTAAAGAGGTATTTCCATTCAATCATGTCAAATGCTTTTTCTGCATCCAATGATAATAATATTTTTGGGGTGTTTGACTTTACTGGTGAGTATATTACATTAAACAGGCGTTAAGATTGAAGATAAGTGTCACCCTTGATAAATCCAGTTTGATCTTGTGATATTATCGAAGGCAGCACTTTCTCCATCCTTCTAGCTATGATTTTTGAGAGTATTTTAACATCATTATTCAAAAGTGAAATTGGTCTGTATGATGCACATTGTAATAAGTCCTTATTTTGTTTAGGAAAGATGGTGATTAATGCTTGGCGAAAAGTTTGAGGAAAAATTTGATTGTCTCTAGCTTCTGTAAATGTTGCTAATAAAGGGAGCTAGCTGAGTGGAGAATTTCTTATAAAATTCTACAGGGTAGCCATCAGGGCCTGCTGCTTTCCCACCTTGAATTGACTTTATAGCATCTAGTATTTCTGATAGCGCCAAAGGTTTATCAAGTTCTTCTGCGCTAAAAGTGTCTATTTGTGGTACCTATAATGTATTTAGAAATGCATTAGATTGTGTGTTGTCTTCTTTAAACTCAGTAACATATAAGGATTTATAGTAGTCTCTAAATGTGTACATTATGTTTTAGTGTCAATGATTTCATCTCCGTTCGTGTTGGTAATTACTGGGATTGCATTGCGAACTTCTTGCTTATGGATTTGTTGAGCTAAAAGCTTATTAGCTTTCTCTTCGTGTTCATAGTAATGATGTCTTGATTTTTAAATTAGTTGTTCAGTTTCTTTAGTTGTCAGGAGGTTGAGTTCTGAATGCAGAGCCTGCCTTTTCCTATGTAGAGCCTCGCTTGGACACCTGGCATGTTCTTCATCTATTTTAGTAATTTTGCTTCTTAGCTCTGATACTTTCTTGGTTTCTAATTTATTCCTGTGGGAAAGACATGCAATAATCTGTCCTCTTAAGTAGGGCTTGAGAGTTTCCCAGAGTATTCCTGCAGAACCTCTGAGGATGTATTTGTCTCTAGGATGAAACTGATTTCTTTGGATATAAATTCTGTACAGTTCTCGTCTGCTAATAGAAGCAGGTTAAGATGCCATCTGCGAGGTGAGAGTGTTGGGTATAATGACTTTAGCTCCAAGATCAGAGGTGCATGGTCGGATATAACAATAGCGTCGTACTTGCAAGATTTAATCACAGGCAAGAAATTATTATCTATAAAGAAATAATCAATTCTTGAGTAGCAATGATGTACTGGTGAGTAGAACGAATATGTTCTTGAGTTTGGGTTTAGAAACCTCTAGGGGTCTGATAAGTTGTGGTCAGTTACTAACTGTGTAATTGTCTTAGCTGTGTTAGATGTAATCCCCCATGGACAGGAGTCCTATCTAAGAGTGGGTTTAAAACACAAAGTCCCCAGCCATTATAATTTTATGAGTGTTCATTGGGAATGGATGCAAATACATTTTGCATGAATTCCTTATTATCGACATTAGGTGCATAAACATTGTAAACATCAAAATCAGTTTACAATTAAATAAGTTGCCCATGACAATCACATACAGTATCTCCCTTAAGGATGAGATAATACTACATCTGATGCTACAAATGAGACTGTTCTATGTATGAAAATGCCGACTTCTCTAGTTTTCTTTGTAAAGCTAGAATGGAACATTTGGCCAGTCCAGTCTTTTTGCAGCCGGAACGGATCCTTGCTTTGTAAGTGGGTCTCCTGTAAAAATACTATTTTAGCTTTTAAACCTGTTAGGTGAGAGAATACTTTCTTTCTCTTTAATTCGTGATTCAGGCCTTTAACATTCCAGCTCACAAAGTTAACTGTCCCATCATGGAGACATTGATTCTGAATTTTTGATGTCATTTTATAGTCTTAGCTGAAAGTGAGACAGCTTTAAACTTAATTTCCAATTTCCCCATGAGCTATTGCCATGCAGCCTATTGTTACATTGATAGTTGTAATTATAAGGGTTAAAAGGATAGATTAGATATAGCCTGCTCTCTTTCTCTCCCTTATCCCCCCACCCCCCCATTTTGCCTGACACGTGAGGCTGGACCCCACTTCACAGAATCCTGGTCCTCTGACATACCTAGAGACAGAGCACGTCCAAAACAAAACGATTCCCCCCAGCAGTGGTGTTTGAGGGTTAAAAATAAAGATATCTATTGCCAATAAAGTCTAAATACTATATGCCTAAATATAATCATTAACAAACTATAAGCATAAAATATAATCTTCAGCAATCTTAAATTATTAAGATAATAAAAACCCAGGGGATGGTGTTAAAAAGTGGTCCAGAATAAGCATAGTAAATCCAAATGCAATAATAACAGTAACAATAAACCAAGGGTATGATGTTAAACAGTCTCCTTTAGGGCAGTAAAAAAAAAAATTAATTTCTTCCACACACACATCTATAATTGTAAGTAAAACATAAACGGAAAGCGTCCGAGTAATGAAAAAAATGTATAATTATAATACCCATATCATTACAAGTGGATCAGATAGCAGGTGATATCTGCAGTACTTGCCATGCCATGACAGGTTGTGACTCACTATTGTGTTTCAAAAAAGTGTCAGGATCAGCTTCCTTAATTCCTTTTCTGCTTCTTCCTTGCTGGCGAAGATATAGAATTGACCTTGCAATTCCACTTTCAGTTTGGCAGGATAGAAGAGGCTGTATTTGATATCGGCTTACTGTAACCGCTGTTTAATGTTGTAGAAGGCTGCACGTTTAGCAGCTGTTGCAGGAGAGAAATCCGGGAAAATGTGAATGTGGTTATTTTCAAACATAATCTCTTGCTTGTGACTGAGGCGTGCCATCACATCTATCTTAAATAATAATATCTTGAAGTGGACAATAAAAGACCTAGGTCTAAAGGTATTTGATCCCCGTATGCGATAAGCTGCTGCTATCTCAGTATCTGATTTAAATTTTTGAATAAAAGTTCATTTGTTCTGTTATATTTGTACCTTTTGTAAAAGTGTTTCTTTGATATTTGGAATTCAGGCTTCACACATTATATAGTTTCTGCCTACATTTTGTCATTTACTACTAGAATATGAAAAACGTTTCTGTTTTAAAAATGTATTTACACAGATTACTGTAGAAACAGAACACATATAAAATGTGTGAGTTCCAAATAACAATCTATTTTTTCCACTCCTTCCATTCTCTTTACCTTCCTCCTGTCCTTCTGCCTCCAGACACAGCCCCCCCCTCTTTCTTCTCTTTCTTCGGCCAACAGTAGCCCAATTTCCGCCAGCATCCTATTGGTTAACAGTAATGGTGGCATCTGTTGTTAACCAACTGATCCAGTATGGAAATTTGTATTATTGTCCGCATATTGATTTGGCAAAATTTTACACCAGATGCCCTTCCTGACTTAACCTTCCCCTTTTATCCGGGCTTGGGACCGGCATGAAGAAACACACTGGTTTGTGAATCCCCTGTGGCTGGAGGCCTTATTATAAATAAATATAAATAGAGACCTTATTTTAGGAGTGTGCTATGGACCACCCAATGCCGAAAATCATTTCAACACACATCCTTATATTAATATTAAAAAGACAAGTTTACAGGTGGATTTATAGTCATGGGGAACTTTAATTATCTGAATATTAACTGAGATAACTTTGCAAATGGCAGAGCACAACAGCAGGAGATTTTAGAAGTAATCAGTGACTTTTTTAACACAGTATGTTAAAGTACCAACACAGGGTGAAACTTGTCTGGATTTAGTAATTTGTAATAATCAGAATAGAATTGAGGGTGTAGAGGTGATTGAACCACAAGGGTCAACTGACCATAATATAATAAATTCCTCAATGTTTTGTAAGATGATACTCAGTGTATTATCCTCAAACTGATGATTTGGTTGAGTAGTTTAATCACATCTTCAAACAAATGTCAAGAAAAAAGATCAGCAAACACAGGAGAGATTGGAATCATTTCCTCCCCTTGTCCTCTTTGTTTATCAGGAAGTTACTGCAAGCCTTTATGTTGTTTTCTCCGTTTGAATTTATATATGGAAGACAGCACCATGGCCTGTTGGACATTGTAAAGAAAGCCTGGGAATAAAAGTCATTTCCCTACATTAATATTATAGAATATAGTGTTCATTTACACAATAGACTGGCAAATATTTGGCCAATCTAAATGGAGTAATTAGAGCATGTGTGGATAACCAGGAAAGAGTGTCATGGTGCTGGTTTCTATGTCACATTTTAAGTTGTTAGCTCGTTGTCAGGGGCCCTATGAAGTGAAAGAATTCAAAGGACTAGTGGACTACTTCATAACTCAGCCCAATCGTAAACCTAAACAAGGAGTCTACCATCTAATTTTATTGACATTGTGGAACAATAGGGACATGCCTCTAGCTCTGGTTTCACTTGGTTACTTTCAAGTTCAATTTTACCAGTGATTTAGATCCTTCCAAGAGACAGTAGTTTGAAAAAAACTATCCTGTCTATTAAAGCTGTAGTTGACGAGAAGCTCAGCTAGACTAACTTTATCGTGTGTGACATAGCAACAGAGCCAGGGGTGATTGTCCAAAAATGCCCTTACCGCCTCCGAGAGGTAAAGGGGACAGAGGTGGAGCTCAAAATTAAATGTATGCTAGACTTAGGTACAGAAAAGACTCTCTACAACTGGTTGTTGGACTTTCTTACAGGGAGGCCACAAAATGTGCGAGTCGGCAATAACACCTCTAAGACCATCACGTTGAGCATAGGGGCCCCACAAGGGTGTGTGCTCAGCCCGTTGCTCTTCACTCTGCTGACCTACGACTGTGTAACAATCTACATTTCCAATCACATTGTCAAGTTTGCGGACGATACAACCGTGGTCAGCCTCATCACCAACAATGACGAAGCCGACACTTTTCAATTATAGTTGGCTTAACCAAGTCTTCCTTTTTGATGCTTATGCCATGCCATGAGTTTACAAACTCCTTGAGCAACAGGGTCAGGCTTCCTTCATTACCACCACATTAGATATGACTAAACAGTAGGAGCAGATTTCTTTAAGAGAATCTGCTAAAGTGAAATCAATACTATTAGACACTGGCAGTATTGATGTGTCCTTTTATTTAGCTTATACAGGGTGCTGGCCACTTTCCAACATCTGGTGGATGAAGTCCTATGGTCTCATAATGCATACAGTGCTGCCTAAGTGGATGACATTGTCATCATCATGGCACATGGAAGCAACATGTATAGAACATGATGGCTCTCTTCTGGGCACTTTGCAAAGCTGGGCTCCACATCAATCTAAAGAAATGCTTCTTTGGGATGAAGGAAGCCAAATATATAGGCTGCATTGTGGGTAGGAGACTAGTTAAGGCATGGTTGTTCAAAATTGCTGCCATAATGAACTGACCCTGTCCACTCATTTTCTGTGTTGTGCCTTGTCTTTTTGCTATGTAACAGACGTAGTAACATTGGAACAGAGAGAATATTTCTAGAGTGTTTGCTGTCAATCGGGTAACTCCTCATGTAGTAACACTGCAGATACTTGGCACTGAATGACTGATAAGCACTCTAGTCTGCTGGCTGCTACAATATTAATAATTATATAATGTTTTAATAATGTCAAATTTGCATAATATACATAGTTTTAAATATGTTATTCAAGAAATGCCAAACTACATAGTGACCAGTTCAACAATTGGGCAGATATCTAGCATTGACATATTGTTCCACACCTGCAACAGTTAAATATTGTAAGGATTCACAACAGACACAGAAATTATCTTCAAAAAACACTGAAACTGTGCTTGCAAAATAATACATGTATGTATGTATGTATGTATTAGAGTCAACCCTGAATACATACATGTACCTCTAAAAATGGAAAGGTTATTGTGTTTCAAGGCAGTTTAAGTAATCCAATGCCTTTAGCTTGATTAATTACCTTGTCATGTGGCATATAGCGTATGGCACTATATAACTGAAGCTAGAGGCACATGATATGGTGATGTTTGACATAGTATAAAAGCAAGCAAGCAAACATTGTGAGTTCTAAATACTGGCCATATTGCCTAAGCCGTATAATCTGGTTATTAACCCAAGAACATAATTACCCTATTATTTTATTTAAAGATTCCAATGTGAGTAGCATCTTGTCATAAGAAAGAGCTACAAACTTTCATATATGCACAATTGCAGCTAAAATATTGAACTATTAAAATGAGTCTTGCTTTTCCATTAAAATATTAGAAAGTGATATTATATTAATATTGGATGACAATTTGAACTTTCTTACATCCTGCATGACTTTTTATTTTTAATATAAAAATATATTTTATAATACTGCATATCAATGCTTAAAGCATTTTTTTTTAATTTTCATGGGGCAAATGTAGCTTACTTGACAATCATTATGGCATTATATGTTTCATTACTGTAAGTGAAAGGCAGAATCCTGTATCTTCCACTCACCTCCTTTATCTTTGGTACTTTTCTCTCTGTCAACCAGGATACAGACTATACTGTTAGGCAAAAATGAGGATAAAAATCAATATGTAGAGTTATTAACCATTTTCCTCTATTATATTTTAGCATTCAGTACCCAATATGACTATTACATCTTCTAGATAATTTATCCCACTGCTTTTTTCCAAATATCTTATTTGGAACTATTTAAAATTAGAGGAAGAAAGAGGTTTGTTGTCTCCATGAAAATTGTACAGTTTTTGACATCCTCCATCCAGCAGCTGTCTCCATTCTGTTGGCTATTAATGTGTGCAGTATAAATATTTATCACTTATTAGTTTGCATGTGTTTGACTTTCAATATTGATTTTAGGAAAATATAACATTTCATTCACTTTCTAAGTATGTAGAGCCTGATTTATTCTCAATAGCAATATTGACTTTCACAACATGGATATGGATGAATATTAAGTGTTAATGAGCAGCAAAATATTACAAAGTCAATATATTTACATTAAAATAAACACATTTATATCACACAATGACATCTGCTTTTATCTCTTCACTTTTGTTTTTTACTGACTCCATTTTCTCCATGGACCATATTATAAAATAAATCCAAGGCAAAAGGTCAAATTCATCTATTTTGCTATTTTCTACAATAAACTATGAAGCACAATAAAAATATCAAATTGAGATATCACTATAAATATCTTAAAATGTATTTCATCTAAATTACTGAGTGAATTATTGTTTTACTATTGCAAACCAACTAGAAGTCACGGCGAGTATAGAAGGAAACTTTGTATCGCAGCAAAGGTGTTTTGAAATATTAATCATACATGAACTATGCATTTTTGAAAAGAATTAAACATGTCCCCATTTAATACGCTAAAAAAGTGAAATATTTTCCAATGCAAATGCTGTAGAATTTTGCTGTTACTAATGGGAAACAAATGAGCCTCAAATCTCCTCTCCCATTTTACTTCTGCAGTGTCAAAGGGGGAAACATACCCCTTTCCTGAAATATGTTCTTGTGCCTCACTATAGACCTGATTTGCTGATATGAAACTTCCAATGAAAGTAACAGAAAGATAGTCTTCAAAAATCATTATCAAGTTTCTGAAATAAAGCTATGCTTTTTAACAACTAAAACAGTGTCAGTTCACACAGAATTATCCAAGTGCCTATTATGGAAAACACTGAAAAGATTTCTTCCAGCCTTATTTCTGTATTTCAAAATTATTCAATGAAATTGACAATATACAGTGTCATTAATATGCTTACATAATAGCAGTAGTAGGTAAAACATAATATACAGTGTCATTATTGTGCTTACACAATAGCAGTAGTAAGTAAAACATAGTAGGTAAATGATGTTATATACTATTTGAAACTGGAAAAAAATCAAATTTCTCACTTACATGATCTGTGCAAAACTTTTTCAAAACCTGGGAGGATCTAATCAATAACATTTTAGAATAAGTTTTTAAAGTACTGAGGAAGCAGATTCTCCCCCCTTTTTTCCTTTTTTTTCATTTATCATTATTCACTTATTAATTCATCTACTTACTTATTTTTACTGGCTTTAAGTTTTACTCTGTTGGCTTAGCTCTCTTTCTCAGGGGTGGGAGTTGATTTGTTTTCGATCTTATGTTTGTAGAAATTGATTTATTTGTATGGGCGGCATGGTGGCATGGTGGGTAGCGATGCTACCTCGCAGTTAGGAGACCCGGGTTTGCTTCCCGAGTCCTTCATGCGTGGAGTTTTCATGTTCTCCCCGTGTCTTTGTGGGTTTCCTCTGGGTGCTCCGGTTTCTTCCCACAGTCCAAGCACATGCAAGTTAGTTCAATTGGCGATCCTAAATTGTCCCTAGGGTGTGTGTGTGTGTGTGTGCCCTGTGGTGGGCTGGCAACCTGCCCGGGGTTTATTTCCCGCCTTGCGCCCTGTGTTGGGTGGGATTGGCTCCAGCAGACCCCCGTGACCCTGTAGTTAGGATATAGCGGGTTGGATAATGGATGGATGGATTTGTTTGTATGGAATATTGTGTGATTTTTATAAAATCAAAAAATAGTAGGTAAAGGAAGACATTGTTCTTGGAATTGGCCTGATAAACTTTTATTAGAACAAGGGCTGACAAATGATTACATTTTTAAATTTAGATTAGCCACAAAAAGGCACTCAATTAATTTTGTTGTTTAACCAGGGTGGTTCAGTAATGTCCAGCATCCCCCTGTGAATGTGACTGCTGTACAACTATTTAGCTGCTCAAACTGCAAAGACTTGTGTCTTTCACACAAATCCTAGATATGTGACATTTTTGTCCCATGTGAAAGTGTTATGTAAGAATTATCAGACTTCGCTGAATTTTGTCTTTTGGACCTGTATCTTAAACAATATTTAGAGATTTGCATCCTGATGCTGTAGTTAATGCTTTCTGTAATTCATGGACAAAAATGGAGTTTTACATTCATGGGTTGCAGTCTGTTACCATTACTGCCATTAGTATTTTTAACAGCAGCATCATGCATGTTCTGCTTTTAAGTGTAAAGTCTTCTGTGATATTTAAATTTGCCCACAGTAAGTTTACAGGTGTTGACAGTTTTGTCCTTTGAACCATCTAGGAGAGTTTTAAATCAAAAGCAACCATCAAAAATTTAGTTTTTCTTAGCCATTGTTAATGCTGCCATTTTAAATCAAAAGCAATCAATAAATAATGCAAAACCAATGCTGAGAAGCAGAGCATAATCTTGGATCCTGGTTGAATCTTGAGTATATGTAATTGTATTATTAATAATTATTACAATTCATCTTCATTCTTCATTGTGTATTATTCTACCTTATTCTGTCAGCCTCACACCTGGAGCACCATGAGACAGAGTAGTGGAATTTTAAGGAACTTAATCCTCTTCCTATATATGTTATACTGTAAAATGTACTACATGGAGAGCTGATGATTTTATGGAAATTATGGAGCATGTGCTGATATACAGAAACTATTTTGGAGATGGTAGGGAGAGGAAGTTTGATGGTTGATGGGGTTACCTTGGAGATTTGTGTGTGCTGAAGCATGCAAGTTCATCAAAATTGGAACATCCATTGTGAGAAGTGAAGGTGCACACCAGTATGCATGTTCATAATGGTCCACGTCAAGCACTGGTTACCTGCATGTTTGTTTATAAAACTAGTTAATTTAAAGAGAATCTTTAAAACTGGAATTGATTTTTTTAATAATGTCAACCTTATCGGGGCCACAGTTCGCAGCTTAGAAACAATTTGCTTATACATCAAGAGATGCCAATTAACATGATTAAGAAAAAAAATTAACATGTTAGTGATAGAGGCTAAGAAACATTTGGGAGTTTCTGAGATTACAGAGAATTATGGAAAAATGTAATGGAAAGATTTAGCCACTATAATTAAACAGGTAGAAAAAATGTTTATTTTAGCACAGAATTTGTCCAGCACATCCTAAAAAAACACCTTGTTTGCTTACTAGATCAGACTGCACCAGGTTCTCGCATTTTGAACAATGTTGATGATTGATTCTCAGAAGTTGCTTGAGGATCTTCAATAAATGCTTAATTTAGTCCAGTTTTTCTTTTTTTGCTTAAAGGCTGTAGTTTATGGAAAAATGTGTTCACCTACCTATTAAGTTAAAGAATAAGTTTTAGTACCCTGTGAATTACTCATCTGACAATACCAATTAGTTTCATTACTCCATAGTTCATCCACAGTGTTCTTTGCACCTATATATTCTGAGTTAATGTATTTCTTATGCTGCTCAGTAAAGTTCTCGAAAGAGGTCTCTTAATTGAACTGCCTGATTACATAATAGAATGAAATTTAGCATTGACTTGATTTTAGGTTGTTTGCTTACTTGCACCTCAAAGTAAAGAATTAAAATCACAATCCTGGAATATTTTTAGTGATTGGTAAATCAAGAGCAAATGTAAGGCCAGGTTTATACTTCACACAACATGACACACGCACGTGTGAACAGTACTGCTACGCAAGCAATGCACTGTTTATACTTGCATGCGTACTTTATGTCAATCTGGAGGAATCCAGCAGGTGGCAGAGATATCATCATGGTGAGAAAACAACCTTCGGCTTCGCTGTGTTGGGATTTACCTGAAACATCCATTAAATTCCCGAGGACACCTTGTCACAGTATCTCTGAAAAGGATGTATGTTTAATGATTACATCAATCCATTAATCCAGGGACATACCCATTCCAGGTAGCAGCGGGCGTGAGGCAGAAACAATCCCTGGGCAGGGCATCAGCTCATCACAAGGTGAATACAAGCACACACTAGTGTCATTTTAACATCACCAAACCTGCATGTCCTTAAAAGGAAAATGGAGCACACTGTGGAAACCCACCAGGAAAATATACAAACTCCAGGCAGGCAGGCAGGTGACACCAGGGAAGTGACTGCCTACTGCGAGGCAGCAGCGCTACCGCTTGGCCCCCGTGCAGCCACCATATGTGTAATTATTACCAGTATTAATTATTTAAATTAAGTGAACGATTTATCTGTAAAATGTAACATATATCCTTTAACACATTTCATCATGAAAGTGATATCAAGTATAAATCTAAGGATTCTAAATATGCAGAGAGCTGGTATACCATAAAGATAATTTGTTTTGTATGGTAATTGCTGCCTGCCACTGCTGTCAACAGAAGAGGAAACCCCATACGCATGTAGCAAAGTGGGTCAGATTTAAGATGACGTTTACGATGTTCTACATTAATGACAAAATAATCTATACAAGATTAAAATGGAAAATTCCACTTTAATTACAAAATAAACCTTTTTTTCTTCACTGTGTGCCTAATTTTTTTTTCTCTGGCTCAAATGCTGTTGTGCAGGTGGATGGCATAGAAGATGATATGTGAGTCCTTTAAAATGTATTGTGTCATTACAATGGGGAATATGTAACGCTTGTATTGCCTATGCGAGAAGTGGGTGAAGAAAATCACCATGAATACATTTGTATGTCAGCATTTAAGTTTGATGATTTGCTTCACCACAAGGAACCATTCATCAAACATCAAAGCACTCATATTTATCCTGCAGAATCTGCAAAGTGACTTTCTGTCACATGTTAATAGTAAACAGACTCTGATGTCACATTCCAACTTGAATACACTGTGCCCCCCAATTTTTTGCTGGTACTACAATTCGTGCACGCATTGTGTTAATTTCTGTGGATGCGTTCAGAGGATGCGTCACATGAACACTGGGAACATGTGTCAACCATGATGCTTATATGTGCACGTTCTGAGTGTGAATGCTCTAAGACTGAGGTTGGCGGGGTGATCCTCGTGGTAAAATGAGGTCAAATGTAAGTTTTGGGAGGAAGGTCTACCTTGGTGAAACAATAACAAATGTAACAGCAGAGATAAATGTTTTGCAGGGCTGTTGTTTGCTTAACCGATCCACATTAACATTCATATTTCATAGCATTGCAAAATTATACTGTTTGGCACAAGGTGCCCTTCTTTTTGGAAACATTGTGGCCCTTTTTGAAAACATTCAGTTTCTTGCACCTAAACAATATCTCAGAGTATTACTGTTCCAATTATATATATATATATATATATATATATATATATATATATATATATATATATATATATATATATTGTTGTGGATGGCTGGGGACCTTGCCCGGCCTGGGACTCCTCTTCCTTAGAATGACCAGAAGAACAAGAGTGGACAGAGCAATACCTCTCCGAGAATGCTAGATGGCAGCACCCCTGGATGGCAGCAGTGCCTCGGATTCCTGCAGGGCTTCATGGGAGATGCAGTTAGATATAGCCCTGTTGGGATCCAGGGGAGCTGCAGCTGTTCCTGAACCTGTGTGGGAGGTTCTTCCACCAAACCTGGAAGTGCTGCTGGAAGTGGGGCAACAAACATCTGAAGCACTTCCAGGTGCCTTAAATAAGGAAGGGGCCAGCAAAAATTACTCAGGGAGCCAGAGGCGGGATGCAGAGGACCAAGCTTGCAAGTGGAGGAGCTTGTGGCAGAAAAGAATGAAAAGAGAAGAAAAGAAAAGAAAGGACTGAGTAATTTTGACTGTTTGAGGGCAATGTGCTGTGTGCTAAGAGGGAAATAAAAACAGTGTGTGTTTTGAGCTTCTGTGCGTCCTGGTGTCTGTATGTGGTCTGGGCTGATCGTCAAAGTGTTTGTTCAGGTCCCTGCCTTACAGAATGGCCAGGAATCCTGCCGACTATGTCAGTGTGACACCTGTAGAGGGAGTAGAAGCCACTCAACCTGACACAGACAGATTCTGGAGGTACACTGATAAAGACACACAATGTTTTTATTTCTTTTCCTTGTGGGAAATGCCTTCCCTGTTTTGCACAGGCCAACACAGTCCCACAAGCACAATACCACACAATAATTCTTCTTTCTTTTCTCCACTCCTCCTCGGCAAGCTTCATCCTCTACCACCCGACGCTGGCTCCCCGAGTAATGCCTGCTGGCTCCTTTTATAAGGCACTCAGAAGTGCTCCAGGTGCTCATTGACCTAATTCTGGCAGCATTTCCTGGTGTGGTGGAAGAGCTGCTCTCCAAGGCTCACTAGCAGCTGCAGAACCCCCTGGCGGCACCCATGGATCCCAACAGGGCTGCACCAAATTCCAGCTTCCATGAAGCCCTGCGGGAGTCCTAGGCACCACTGAAACCCCAGGGGGCTACCATCTAGCGCTGCAGGGGGAGGTAATGCTCTGGCCACTCTTGCTCCCCCCGGTCCTTCCAGCATGGAAGCGTCCTGGCCGGGCAAGGGTCCTGGCTGTCCATCACAATATATATATATATATCTATACAGTATAAACAGTATATATACAGGCTTCTGTTGAAAACTGTGGCCCATTTTTGAAGGCCACAGTATCAGGAGTTCCATGTCTGGCACATGCTTGTTTGACAGATGGTATTATAGAATTAGTCGATGTGGATCTAACTTCGACCCCAATATATTTTTTCGAAGTAATCCACAATTAATATATAAGTATTTTTTAACCTCTCAAACAGATCCATACCCACCTTTTTCCATGGGCATTCTGGGACATTGGTGGGCTCTAGTGGTTCTCTCTACTGAGATCTGTGTTTCAGACAAATATCACATCTTTCCACTATTTGACCTATCGGCAAGGAGATACCAAACTGACTTGCAGGCTCTGGTGTCCTTCATGTAGTTTCTGTACTATTTCAGCTCTTAAAGATGGTGGTATCACAAGCATTTCTATTTTCATTAGAAGGTCCCCAGCAATGTGTAGATATTTTCTCACCTTCCAGTATGGCCTAATCTCTGGGTCGAGCTTGTGTTTTTCTGGCCATTCTGTGAGGCAGTACTTCATCGCTTTTTTGCAAATTTCATCTTCTGGTTGTGCCTTTCTAATATCTAAACACAATGGAATCAACAAAAAACATTTTTTTCTAACTGTAAATCTGGTGCAGTGGGTGAACTCCTCATTGGAGCCCTGGACAGGGTATCTGCTCTAATGAGACTTTTCCCATGAATACGGATAACATTAAAGAAAAATCTAAATAGTCATAGTGAAAATCTTAAAATCTGTGGTGGTAAATCCTCTACACCTCTGTTACCAAAAAGATACCAAAGGCTTGTGGATTGTCATTAATGTGAAATGTAGACCCAGAAGGTAGGATCTGAGTCTTTCACATGCCCATGTAGCAGCTATAGCCCCTTTCTCAATTTGCACATAGCACCTCTGGGTTTGTTAATCCTCTTCAAAGCTTTCAAACATTTGGAACATCCTCCTCTGAAAATGCTCCGGAGTTGATTATACTCCAAAGAGAAATTGATTGAACTGGTATCTCCCAAAAGGAATAATAAATGCTGTAAGGTATCATGACTCTGGTGTAAGAAAAATTTACCAGAATCCAAACCTGGAATCCAGTTTTGTGAACACTTTTGGATCTGTTATCTGCCAAAATTCGATCCACTGCTGGTAGGAGGTGATGATCTCTTCTCACAGCTGCATACAAACATGTGACGTCAGCACAAATTCTGATGTTACCCGTCATATGCTTTGGGATGATAACCGTACCTAAACACCATTCTGTTGGCTCTGTCACTTTTGAGAATAACCCCATCTTTTCCATTCTGTCCAGCTCTGCATGCACTTTGTCTCTGAGGGGAAAAAAGTGTTTACAGGGAAGAGGGTTTGCCTCAATGTGATATGGCTCTATTAGTTTACCTAGTCCTTGAAAAACCGCTGGATATGCCACTGTTAAATCAGTTTTTTGTATGTCCTACTTCATCTACTCTACACACCAGGCTTACAGCCTCTATAGCTAGTCTGCCCAGAAGTGGTTGTACCAATGCTGTCATCAGATAAATGTTCAGTGTGGTAAAGCTTCTTCTTATTAGTATTTCTCCTTTAAAAAAACCTTCCACCTAAAGTGGGCCCAAACAATGTCTTCTTTGCTTTCTTTAGTTTGTCATCTCTCTGTGGTTTATATACCCAAGTAGGTATGGATGTAATGTCTGCATTAAGTATTAAGTATAAAGGTGACCTTCTTCCCATTTAGGTGGATAGATTTCACTAATCTTAGCTCAGAATCCATTTGTACTTGTTCTGTCTCATTTCCACTACAATTCTGTCCCTTAAGAGCTCCTCTTTCAGTACTCCAATGCTGCAATGTTCTGTGAGTTTGTGTACAGCTGTGATGGATGACTTTACACTCTCTCCTTCTTGCTGACATCTTATATTAAACTCTGCTGTCTCGAAAATAATGTTATGTTTTCCTATGAAGTTCTGTTTGAATGCTGTCTTAACAGCCTCATATATCTTCTTATCTGCACCAGTCAATGGTGAAACTGCTAAGATATTGTCAGCTGCATCCCCCATAGCATATAAGTGTGTGTTTACCTGGTATTCCTCTCTGTTTTGTATTGAGCATGGATGCTATGCAAAACCTTTCAAACCTTATTCATCTTGGCTACTCTGATGGATTAGCAAAGTCAAACAGCTCTGGATATTTGCACAGTAGTCATTGTCATCTTCTTCTTTCTTTTCTTTTTGTTTTACATTCTACAACAAAAAGAAACTCCACACTTTTATTCATTATGTACAGCCTTAGTGTTTTATTTTCACTTGCCTATTCTCATGGACTTGCACTGACTGAACTGCCAAGAAATATTGCTGAGACTTAGGTTTCTTCACTTCCACACCATGTATAATCAATAAGACAAGACGCTGACAGCTTGGTGAAAAGAACAAATATTTTTTGGCTATTTCCATACACTACACAACATAATGGGAATTGCAATTCCTACTGCTACACCAATGTTAATTGAAGGGCATATGAGAGCATGAGGGCAAACATTAAGAAGGATATTAGGGAGGCTAAAAAGCAGTTGGAGAGGAATATAGCAAATAAAGCGAAAGACGACCCAAAGAGATTCTTTCAGTATTATAGTTGTAAAAGAACAGTCAAGGAGGAGGTGAAGTGCATCAAGAATAGTAAAGAGGAATTACAAAATACAGACAGTGAAATAGTAGATGCTCTAAACTTACATTTTACTGAGGTCTTCATATATGAAAAAATGGATGACCTCACAGTGGAAAAAAGGACTACTACAAGGAGGTACTGAGTTATGTGGAAATTGAACAGGGAGTTCTGCTCAGATGAAATAGACGGAAATCAAACAAATCACTGGGAACAGATAATATTTATCATCAAGTTCTTAATGAGATTAGAGAGTACACATATAAAACTTTGATGCATATTTTTCAGATGTCACTGCTCACTGTGGAAATACTGAAGGACTGGAAAATGGTAAATATTATCTTGTCATATGAAAACTGTGAACGAGCGGGTCCAAGCAACTATTGGCTAGTAAGTTTAACATGCATCAGAGCAAGGTTATTATAGTTTTGCCTTTTTATATTAGTTTTTATTTCTATATTTTTTCTGACCTTACTTGGAAATTCAGTTTAGTTTTAGTTTTCCTTCATCATGTATTTTTAGTTTTAGTTTAGTTTTTATTTTACAAAGACATTTCAATTTTATTTTTATAGATATTAGTTTCAGTTTTAGTAATTATGGTAAATTTAAAGAGCTACTATGGAGTTTACTTTTTGTGTCACAATCAGACAGAACTGTACACTTAATGGGTTTGGATATAATATGAGTTTAATATTAGTGGAAGCTTACTACACTACACAACACAGTTTACTATTTGGTTTTGGTTTTGTCTGATAAAAACAAGCATAATCAAAACCAGATACTGAATATGAACAATTTTACATAATTTTATAATTTTTAAAATATTTTCTATGTCATTTGTGCTGAAAAATCTGCACTGACTGTTGGCACTTTTTTCTTTTCCTTTTATTTGTAATGAAATTTAGGTGAATTTTAAGGTGTGAGGGTTTTTACTCTAAATGTCTACAGCACACAACATGTCCTGCTCCAACGACAATGTGCTTATAATGAATGCATTCAAAAATCTCCCATACTGTGCTTTGTTATTTTCTACCAGCCACATTGATCTCTGATTCCATCTCAGGCACAACCAATTTACCACCTGCAGGCCTGAAAAGATATTAAAAATTAGAAAACAGAATCTATTGTGTTCTGACCGTGTGACCATGAAAAGCACGGGGGCTTAGGTTTGAATCAGTGTGTACTAGCTGTATTGAGGGAAACAAAGAAAAACAAGCATGTAGCGTCAAGGTTAGGGGCAGTGAGACTTGAATATCCCATGCATAAGAATGGTAAACCCTTAATGAGCAGAGTAAGAGCAGGTAATAAGAGTAAGGACAGGCACAAAATGACAGGGACAGCATCTGAGATTAAAAACAATATATACATTATCTAAACCTGTTTATCAGGGCAGGATCACAGGAGACCTGGAGCCTACCCTAGCAGGTTTGGATGCAAGGCAGGAATAATCCCTGGTATGCAATATGTATGATATGGTTGATATTAAGAAAGAACAAAAAGAATATGATGATTTCAACTATCTATTTTGAGAGAGAGAGAAACATTGAAAAAGTGGGGACAGATATTTTAAAACATAATTCTGCTACTGGATTATTCTCACAATCTCAGGTATTTTGAGCTGTGAATATTAACTAAAAAAGATAAATTAATAAATATGGCATAAATACAAAAACACATTAGTATGTTTAGCTTTTCATCACTTGGCAGACTCTGTTCCCCCACCTACCTGTAGTTCAGTAGAGACATTGCCAACTTGAGAATTTTAAAAGGTTTATATCGTTTTGTTGTTAAACAATGTTTTTAAAGTAAAAGTGATTGGTCAGCAACAATATGCTTATCTTGTGTGATGACCTAGTCAGTCTTTCGATCATTGCCGTTTTATTTTCAAAAATCGGGAATGGTCTCTCCTAGACTTTCTTGTGTACTCGGATAAGGGGATGGATACTTGAGGAGTAAACCACAAGACAATCATTATATTTTTATATTATGTACATTAAAGAACCATCAACAATAAATCAAATCAAATTAATAATATATTGAACAATTATTATAAAATTAAAGTTGAATAAATCCAACTCTGCAGCTGCATAAATAAAAAAAATCAAGTAAGTGTTCAGGTAAAGTACCACTTCTGATTAATGGATCTGGCCCAAAAGTTAATACAGATCTACAATTCTGGTGTAACAACCACATGCCAAATTTCATCCATCTAGTTAGTTGCATGTTTGACTTATCAAGTTTACACACAAACATGTAATTCCAAAAAACTATATTTTTGGACTCGGGAAGGTCTAAAACTTCAAGATTCATCAAAATCTCGAGGACAAATTTTTTTTATGATTGCTATACTTTCTCTATACTTCCTGTGCGAAGTGGCAGGTGAACTGCTGTCAAAAAAAAAACAGGCACCTGAGAAATAAACTGAAACGTTACTCACTCATGATTTTTCTGTCCATATGGTAAAGTTTTTGTTGACCAGCACATTTAAATTTCAGGCGTCTGAATTACATATTGATATACAACAAACGCAAAGAAAGGCAGCGCGTAAGTCTTTCTAGCTACTTTAATAGTTTCATTTAGTTTTAGTTTTTCATTTCGGTTTAATTAATTATTTTATTTTGGTTTACGAAAATGTTTTTTTTCATAATAGTTTCAGTTTTGATTTTAGTTTTCGTTAACTATAATAACCTAGCATAACAGGTAAATTAAAGGAAGGAATTATTAAGAGAAAGATTGAACAATACATAGCAAGAACAGAAGATTTACAGTCAGCATTGGTTCATAAGAGGGAGGTCGTGTTTTATTAATATGCTGGAATTCTGTGAGGAAGAAACAAAGGTTATGATCAAAGTGGCACATGTAATATAATTTATCTTGACTTTCAAAAAGCATTTGATAAGGAGCCTCATGAGAGGTTGGGCATCAAACTAAAGCAAGTGGTACTTCAGATTGTAGTGAGTAGATGGTGCAAAATTGGCTGAGACACAGGAAGCACTGGGTTACGGTGTGAGGAATGATATTTATTGGGACTTTCAGAAAGCATTTGATAAGGTGCCACATGAGTGGTTGAGCATCAAATTAAAAGAAGTGGGAATTCAAGGTAATGTTTTTAAATGAGTGCATAATTGGCTCAGACACAGGAAGCAGAGGGTGATAATGCGAGAAACTTTATCAGAATTGGATGATGTTAAGAGTGTTGTCCCACAGGGCTCAGTGCTAAGGCTGCTGCTATTTTTAATATATATAAATAACTTGGATAGGAATATAAATAAGAAGCTGGTTAAGTTTGCAGATGATACCAAGGTAGGTGGATTGGCAGATAATCTAGAATTTGTTGAATCATTATAGATGGACTTAAACAGCATATAGGCTGTTGTGATGTGAGATTTTGCATATAACTTGATAAATGTTTTGTATGTCTTTATTTGTAATTTAGGCAAAGCAATGTGATTTAGTGTTACTTTGGTGAGAGTCATTCGTGTTTGCCCACCAACCTAAGTTTACGACTAAGTCTCTTTGTAATTTTACGACAGGATTTTGGGGATATGTCTAAAACCAGTTTGGCGAGTATTTCTCTGCTAAAGTTCTATTTCCCCCATTGGTATGAAGTATGGCTGTTTGGAATTGGCTTGTCTCAAAGGCCTTTAAGTACCATGATGTCCTATTGGCTGTAGGGGTTGGACAGAAAACCTATAAATTTGCTTGCTTTATCTCACTCTCCTGTGATGATGAAGTATCTCTCTTGCTAACCTGTGATGATGTATAAGTATTTTTCTCTTACTAACATCTGAAAGAAGCATCTCTTTCTAACATGTGATGATGAAAACAGCAAAATGAAGAGCCCAGCTTAGAAGCAATATTGAACAGGCAATGCAGCCTGTTCTGAAGAAATCTGAGCACCAATGATGCTTTAACTAGAGACATTTTAAGTAACTACCAGTCTGTGTGCCACCTGAAACTACACATCACCATTTAATCAGGTTGTATGGTTGCCAGTATTCAAATGTACTTTGTATATTGTTATTTTTATGAATATTATCAAGAATACATTATTTTATGTGTAACTTAACCCCTGCTTGTCTTTTTACTACATCTAATTGCCTAAGGTTATTGTAAGAGCCATTTGCCTAGTTCTATGAATATTTATTAAATGATAATGCATAAAATATGGGAGGTTCCTATAACCCCCATGAATAGAATTGAGTTGGTATTTTCCTGTCATTTCTTAACAGTTTTGAGTAAACAATGTTCTTCAGTTAGTGTCTAGCCTCGCCTTGTGTAAGGTACAGAGGCATACGGTTTTTTAACCGTGTCCTTGTTTGTGCTTACGTTTGTGCTTGCGCATGTGACCGTGCCCAGGTGCATGTCTATGTGCCAACGGCCTACGGGCCTTTTGAGTGTGAAGTAACTCGTAAAATAAAAGATTTACTGTAAGTGTTGCACCGTATGTTTAAGGCATACAGAAGAAGAATTTAAGTATAGAAATAACCAAAGCTTCTTAAGAAAAACTAAGTTTATAGAAGATACATTTTTTCCTTTTTTTTGCCTTTATTCTACTGTATGTGTGTAACTGTTTTTCTTTTTATTCTTGTATGGATTATTTGCTTTAACTTTCACTAAATATTTTAAAACGAACTTTTGCACTGTGAGATTTCTTTGACACGCGTCTTACCCGTGCCTGACTTCGCCTTATACATTGGCGGCTACAGTTATAGATATAGAAGGGAAGGCGGGAATAAGTTATATAGAATAATACCTTGTAAAAAGTGGTACGTCTGTGAGATTAGGCATTCTAAGGCTACATATTAATAATACAATAGGGGAAAGTAGAACAATATGTTACTCTACCAAGATAAAACAAGTTGCGTAGTTGGTAGGATTTTGGGGTAACCATGTTTTGCACCCTGTTTGCAAATACTGTTTTGATTTATGTGTTTGTTTATGTATGTGAATTTTAGGGCACCCAGTGTACAAATGCAGTTAGAAGTAAAACATTGTTTGTTTGCTGAAAGGAATATAACCAATAAAGTGTAGAGACTTCATGTGTGTCATGAGGAAACCTGCATGTTTGTTACTGCTGGTGGTAGTAAGTCCCTAATTAAAGTGCTACGGAGTGGTGAAAGACACATGCGTCATTCATACGGCATTTAAGTGGTTAAAGTGCTAGAGAGTGATGGGATATGCATTCGTCATTCATACGGTACTTATTCGTTTAGGATCTTTGTGTATGTATTGCGAAAGGCACTATATAAAGCTTGACCCGGCATAGACTTACACAGAGGCACGTGTCAAAGGAATATTAACTTTTTATTTTTTCTTCAGCCGTGGGGCACACCTTCCTCGTGTCCCACAGGCCCAACAGAGTCCCAAAAGCACTTAAGTTCACAATACCAACACACTTCCACCTTGCACCACCACTCCTCCCAGGCAACCTCGTCCTCTTCCTCCCGATTCTGGCTCTTGAGTGGTGGAGGCTGGCCCTTTTTATAGCTCACCCGGAAGTGTTCCAGGTGATTGACCACTTGGTCCCAATTGCACCTCTGGGTGGAGCTGATGACTCGTCCAGCCAGGTTCTTGAGTCTCAGCAGCACCCCCTAGTGGCCTCCCCAGCTTCCAACCAGGCTGTGGAGGACTCCATGTCCCATGGAGCCACGCGGGAGACTGGGGAATCAACATCGGCCAGGGAGGCTGCCACCAAGCATCCTGGGGGAGGCATTGAGCTGTCCATGGTGGCTCCCCTGGAACATATGCAGCAGGGGCGTCCCGGCCGAGCATGGGCCCCGGTCATCCCTCACAGTATGTATATGTTTGCTTACAGGGGCAAAAGTAGGCCAACCAATTTGGCAAATTGTATTAGAGTAAAATTGTAGACTCAGAAATGCCTAAGTTCATTTTAAAGTCAGCCATCTTCCATTGGAGTGGCAGAGGCAAGCAGGCTAAAGCTAAGAAATCTGTAGTGCAGGTAAAGAAAGCAGAAGCTGAGCTGAGCATGCCACAAAATGGAAGGGGGCTGGAAGGATTAAAAGCAAGAAAACAGAAATCAGGTTTAAAGAAGACAGCTGCTGTTATAAGAGGTTTACTAGCTTGTATTGTTGGTAATAAGGAAGATCAGTATGAGAAAGGAAATAGCAAAGTGAATGAAAGTGAAAATGGAATGTTGTGTGAGAGTTTTGAAAGATGTAACAGTTGGCGTGATAATTGTGAAGTGTTAGCATGTAGAACACCCACTGGTAAAGTAGAAAGCAGAGGAAACAAGAAATGTAAACCACCCATGGAGAGAAAGTTAGGGCAATAATAACCAGATCGGACTGGAACCATAAAACATGGCTGGGTGACTTACATGAGACAGATGAGTGCTCAGATAAAGAGTGGGAATGAGAGTGTAAGGAAAAGGAATGAGGTGAAAGGAAGGGAAAACAACAAGGATGTTTTATTCCATTATTCTCCACTGCACCACAATCTACAGGTAATTCTGAGTTCTGTCCAGTATTTAAAGAACATGCTACACTGATAGATATTTTACCACTGTTAGGAAAGGTAACCAGTGCTGCATTGAAATTTGATTTAGGACAAAGAAATCAGATAGAAGGCAGAGAAGCTGGCGAGTGTGAATGGCAATTGTTGACTAGAGGGCATGAACTGGATAATAGCATAAGGATACTGAGTAAAGAAAGTGTGGAATTAAAACAAAGAACAATGGAAATTAAGGGAATTCAAGTGTTTGTGTATGAAAGGTCTGAAAGTACTAGTGCAAGAATGACTGAGTTGGAATGGTGGATGGTGCAGCAGAAAGGTTTCCAAAATAAGGCAGCAAGTCGGGAATGCACAGGGGTGTGAGGGTCCTAACAGCTGTGCTAAGGCCAGCAGTAATTAAAAAGCACACACATTTCGGTTCAGTAATTCGAAACATGACTGATCAGTTGTTTAAAAAGACAGCCTGTGAAACTCCATGTAATAAAATGTAGAAAAGTGAGCTGGTCTTGAGTAAAGAATATAGGTCAGTTTTAGGAGAGATGCTGGATTTAGCACTTGGATTTTGGGGTGTTTTTAGCCCACACTTTCAGGTAGCAGTTACCATAAAATAAAAATAGGACACACAGGCAATGAAAAAAAAAAAATAGAAGGGTAGCATAAGAAGACAGGAAAAGGAAAATAGTTATTTCTGCTTTAATTTTCTGGCTTTTTGCAAAAGTACTACTTCTGTTATTTGAGGTTTTATGGACTTTGGGTTTGTGCAGGTAATAAATAGTGAAGGCAATTAGCAGAGTAAAATCCATGCAGGAGATCGGGTTATAACTAGCACATTGTAGTGGCATGGCACTAGCGGCTAAGCTGTTCCAATGAATGCCTAGAAGTTTGAGTGTTGGCACTAGGTTAACAGCCAAGAAGATGAGATGAGAAACTGCTTTGTCACCTTCCATTCTGCAGACCTGCCTACATAGCGGAATGAAAAAAAAAAAGAATGAAGAAAAGACAACATGCAAAGACTAAAGACAAAGACATGAAGAAGAACTGAAGAGACATCAAGAAAAAGACACTTCCTGGGGTTTAAGTGAGCACACAGTCACAAAACTTATTAAGGGGAAATTTTACACAAACCTTGGAAAGTTTTTCTTTACACAGAGAATAATAGATGGAAAAAAAGTTACCAAGTAGCGTGGTAGACAGTAGGACTTTAGAGATTTTTAAAACTTCACTTGATGTTACAGAGTTGAGTGGATAGGATTGCATGACCCATTCTTGTCTGAATTGTTCTAATGTTCTAACAGGGAAATTGTGCAGCAGACAGAGTTAGAATATGGTAATTACACCCATGAGAATTGAACTGTAAATGTGCATGCCAGCACACTTCAAAGTTATACTAAGTAGTACTTAACACATCAAGCATAGCTTTGAGTTCTTTAGCAAATGTGTCATTCACAAAGGAGTTAAAACAGTAATTTAATTACTTTATATTCCTTATTGCTAGCATTCTGTAACTTTTCTAGGACCTCATCAAAAAGAAATTTGTGTGTTAAGATGCATAAACCTTAGTTGTTGTTTAAGCAGTATATTTCATGTGTTTTATGCTTGGCTGTGATATTTAGTACAAGTGACCAATCCTAGATATCTATAGATCATTCAAAAAGTCTGAAACTTAGCTATCTAATGCTAATGTGTCTTTCACTTTATGTGGTTTAACATAGGTGAGATCTTTGATAAAAGCAGATTTATTCAGCTGTGATGAGCTGTTCACCTCAGCAAATATGTGTGCAAATCACTATTTTACTAATGAAAGGGAGCGGACAGGAAGAAAACCTATGATTTATTTGAAAGAAGAGATAGTTGAGTATGTAGAAATACCATTTAGAGTGAGTTGTGGGTTTATTTGAACATACACAAACAACTTTGAAATATGGCAGTGTCTCGATGTTGTGTTTAAATGCCACTGTTGATGGGCAAAATTTGCCAAATTGTTTTTTGTAGCAAATATGCTGTATTTGCCACTAACCTTGTTTGCTAATTATTTTCCTAGAAATAGGCCATGTGACTGGCTAAGGTGAACATTGTTTTCAGAGCTCCCCACGATGTGCAGAACTTTCACACATGCGTACTGTCACATGTAATTGCAATTCTACTTTGGGCAAGTGTGATGTTGCAACCCACTCAGTACTCCAGCGTTCCACACAGCATGCATAAAAAAAAAAAATAAAGTAATATTTTCATTTGTTTGGTGGATTAGTTGACCATAATGAGAATATTATGAGTAGGTATATATCGACATACAGGTTTATGCTCCGGCACTGATGACACAAGTTAATATGGGTGTATCTCAATTATAGGGGAGAGATCAAATATACTGTAGAGCAGGGGTCTCCAACACGTTGCTCGCGAGACCCCTTTCCATGTAGCTTGACTTTCGCGGCTTCACTCTATCGCAGATTTTAAATGTAAGCACATCTAAATATATATCACGGATTTTTCGCTGGTTCGCCTCTTTCTGCAGACAATGGGTCTTTTAATTTAGGTTACATGCTTCCTCAGCTTGATTGCCCAGTTGATTTCATACAAGGGACGCTATTGGCGGATGGCTTAGAAGCTACCCAATCAGAGCATGTATTACATATTAACTAAAACTCCTCAATGCTATAAGATATGCTTCCTGCGTGGCGCTTGTTTTGTTTGCTTCTCTCTGTCTCTCTTACTCTCTCTGCCTGACGGAGGGGGTGTGAGCAGAGGGGGCTGTTTACACAGTGGCTGTTTGCCTAGAAGATAGGACGCTCCTCTACAAAATGCCGCTTTATCACGGTGCTTCTGTATACTTAAAAGTACGTATTGATTTTTTTATTGTTTGCTTTTCTTAGCGAGTGCTCTCTCTGACATTATCTGCTCTTCACGGTGCTCCTTTGAAGATAAGATATGTTTGCATTCTTTTAATTGTGAGAAAGAACTGCCATCTCTGTCTTGTAATGAAGCACAGTTTAAACGTTTGACTAAAGGGTGTTATTTCATGTCTAGAGGGCTCTAATAATGTTAACAGTGTGGGAGAGTTTATAAGGGCTTAAAATATATAAAAATAACCATACAAACATATGGTTTCTACTTCGCGGATTTTCACCAATCGCGGGGGGGTCTGGAACGCAACCCCCGCGATCGAGGAGGGATTACTGTATTTAGAAGTTCGTAAACAGGTTTTCTATGCTCTAACTGCGAAAATATTCGATTTATAAATAAAGAATCCTACTTCGCAGAAATTCATTTATCGCGGCAGAGTCTGGAACGGATTAACCGCGATAAACGAGGGTTGACTGTATCCGGACTCAAACTCATCAAGACCTAAGTAACACTTTATTTTAAATATCAAACAAAGTTGAATTCAATTGTTCTCTCGTTCACTAGCTAAGCGGAGCTCAGGTACACGTCCTGAAGCTGGCGAGTGAGTGAGGAAGGCCCCCTACCCTCGGCCCGCTGTTCCTCGGATTCGCACAAATAAATCGGTACCGCAAGCGAACTATGATACATAGCGAAATGAGAGAAGTCGCAAAATCAACTGGAATGTTCAAGTAAATTATAGAAAAAATCCCGATCTAAATCCATTAAGTAGTTCTCTCTTGAAAAGCAGACACATATACAGACAGACAAACACTGGATTTTATATCTTCTTATACAATACGCTACCGTGGCTGTTCGTTTGTCTTTTTAGGATTTTAAATCACCTGTAGCTCACAAACCGTTTGAACGATTGACCTGAAATTTGGTACACATATACTACGTGACGTCTACTATCTGCTTTTGGGGTGATGATTGGCCTCCAAGGTTATTCCTCTTTTTATTTTATTTTTATTGTAGAATCAACTCCCAGCAGTGATCAGCAGGGCAGCCGGGCGGCGCATGTGTACAGGCTCCGTTCTCATTCCCTCACACATTCGCTGTCACTTCCTCTACCTCTTAATATCTTAAATCATTCTTGAGGCAGATTGAACACTTAAGTGCCAGCTTAAGTGAAAAATTAAGGAAAATGTACAAAGTAATTGCAACACAAACACTGGCTTAATCAGTTTTAACATGAAAAGAAGAGAAGAAGCAGGCCGCCAGGGTGGAAAAAAGAAGAGCTGCTCAGGAAGCAGCAAGCGCATCAACCTCTGAGCAAACGAATGATAAATGTACAGAGAAAGAGTATGAAAACTAGGAATGCTCAAGTGAAAGGTATTCACTGCACGTTATTGTACAGTGCACCGCAACTGGTATTATATATTAGTAAACCTTCAAAATAATGTGCAGTTAAAGTCTCAACAACATTCTCGGCATTTCTGAAGATTATTAGAGCCATATAACTATAAGAATCTTCACCAAGCAGCTCTGAAAAGTTTTGCTTTGTTTGGGTCTACATACCTCTGTGAGCCTACTTTTTCTGACATGAACGTCATGAAATCAAAGTTCAGAACAAGACTGACAGATGAACATTTAAATGACTCCATAAGAGTGAACCTAAGTGGCTATACTCCACCATATACCTGCCTCTCTTGTTGACTCCATGTAGTACCAGTCATCTCACTAACTAAAAAACACATTACACATGCAACTGGACATGTGAATATTCTTGTGAAGTGAAATAATGACATGTTTTGTTTTGACAGCATTCATGTTTTAAATAATAAATTTAATAATAATATTTAATTATTAATAATTAAATTAATTAAAATTAATTTAATTATTAATATTTATTATTAAAAATAATAATAAATGTTTTAAATTGTGAGATACTCTACAAAATACATATAGACATACAAAATGCACTTGCTGGTGAACTAAATATTTTTGTGATTTTAATGCAAAATGTGAGTTGTAGACACCAACATTTTGTAAATGTTCAGGCAAAACAAGCTTATTCGGGTTGTTTGGTTTGAAATAAGCTATGAGAAGAAACGTTAGAAAACATGAGTAACTCTCAGCCATTTTCATTTTGTAAAAGTAGCTCTCAGGGGAAAAAAGGTTGGAGATCCCTGCTGTATCACACTCATATTTAAGTAAACCTCTTTGTTTTTTAAATTTTTTATCATACAGTGGGACTAGCCAAAATAAAATGCGATAATATTCACTGTTTTGCCACTTTCATATTGTTTGATAGCTTTTAAGTTTGTGTAATGACTTGACATGAAGCAGGTGTGAATCTCTGCGGTGGGAGCTGGTTAGTGTGAAAATTAATGAGGCCAGTTATTTCCGTCTTGGAAGCAGTGAGAATAAAAGGTGGACTGACATAAGCAGCTGTGTAATGGTACTTATAAGCTGTTAACTTTACCTAGTTTAGCTCCACCTTCCTCATTGACTTTAATACATTTCATTGTGTTCCGCGAGTATTGCAAACATTTCCATAATTTGGCTGAACGCAGGGCAAAGCAAACTCCATAATATTCATTTATCACTATTAGGTACCTGAGTAGGAGCAGGGCAAAATCCTAAAAGTATAAAAATAATTATATTATCTGAAACATATGTTAATAAACAAGTCAGCAGGTGTAAACAGCAAAATTGCCAATCTCAGCATTTAAGGAATTACTTTTACACTATAAGAGATAACACTGAATATTTTGCTGTTTAGTATATTTCAGGATGAAGTAAATTTTTCACCAAAACTGTTAATAGGAGGTCATTGCATGGTCAAGAATGCTGGTTTGGATTCAAAGAATCATGCCTTCAGAAGACCAGTATTTATGAGAGATATCAGCTTATCTAACACCTGCAGTTTGATTGTGGAACTTAAGGAGGGAACCATTAGCTGTATGGCAATAGTCAATTGGAAGAATTTGCTCAACTAACTTAGAAGAGTGAATGTTCACCCCTAAATGTTATGGAAGGAAAGTCCAATAAGGTAAGATAGAAATAGTTTGGCAACAGCCCATTGTAGGTACAAGATAATAAGTGCACAATCTCTAGGGGCATTAACCCAAAAATAAAGGGGTCTTACTATTTTGTACATTTTGGTAAGCAGGGATGAGAAGCTGCAATGTACCACCTCTAAGCAAAGTTCAAGGAAAAGTGAATACAGTGACAGTAAGAGACTTATTTATTACCTAGAGACACAGGGTTTACTGCAGTAACAAGGTATCTCAAATTGTGTTTTACAGAAGTGGGAAACACAGGCTACTAGACAGAGATTTGGTGCAAGCAGTTGTCATCCATATATCGGAACAAATGAAATGTGTAAGGGTAGACTGTCTGTTATACAAAGTCAAATTTAAATAAGTTCATAAAATAAGTTGAGGAGAAAAACTCAATAAATAGTTTCTCTAAAGTTATGTGTGGCTCACAACAATTCAAGTAAGATTTAGGAGAACAGAAGGTTTAATAAGTAGCTGAAATCTTGGTGTTGGTGAAAGAAGCACTTTGGAAATGGGATGTTTTTTGAAACATACAGGACTTGTACCATTGGAACAGGTTATGTTTGATTTAGAGAATCACTGGTGTATTGGTAAGGCTAAACAGTAGGCTAGTCAACTATGGTAAGGGACTTGGGAGGCAGGGACAGTAATATTGATAATAAAAAGTTTAAATAAATCATAAAAATAATAAAGTAAAATTTCTTGCCATTTTAAAAATATGAAAATTAAAAAAATAGGTATAGGTAAATACAGGTGCACAATAATATGATGAGTAATCAGTAATAGAGTAATATACATGGATAAACATTACTTAAAAAAATGGGTTAGATCAGAAAGTGAAGAATTGACCATTTAAATCAGACAGGATTTAGTAAAATGTTTAGTTCACATCTTCACACTATAATGACTATAATGAGCAACATTTTAATGAGGATAATAATCTATACTAATAAAAGGCAAAGCCCTCACTCACTCACTCACTCACTCACTCACTCACTCACTCACTCACTCACTCACTCACTCACTCATCACTAATTCTCCAACTTCCCGTGTGGGTGGAAGGCTGAAATTTGGCAGGTTCATTCCTTACAGCTTCCTTACAAAAGTTGGGCAGGTTTTATATCGAAATTCTACGCGTAATGGTCATAACTGGAAGCAGTTTTTCTCCATTTACTGTAATGGAGATGAGCTTCAACGCCGTGGGGCGGAGTTTCGTGTGACATCATCACGCCTCCCACGTAATCACGCAGTACATAGAAAACCAGGAAGACCTCAAAAAAGCGCTGAAGAAAACATGCATTATATAATTGAGAAGGCAGTGAAACAATAAGAAGCGAGCGAGTGACATATACAACCATATTCATGAGTTCTGCTACTTCGGAAACAAAGCACGATGTAAACCTACACTTTAAATTAAGTTCATAGACAGGCTGCGCTGGCGTTTGTAATTTAGTGCCTGCCCATATAAGGCCGTCCGTCAGCGGCAATCCAATAGCAAACTGCCACGGGTAAATATTCACGGGTGAAGGACTGTGCTTATGGAGAGGAAGATGAGATGGTCAGGGTGGTGTTTGACACAAACTCAGCGAAACTGCGAGAGAAAGTTTTAAGTGCCAGGACTAAGGTAACATTAAATACAGCTATGGACATAGCACGAGATGGCACCAGCACAGCTGGGAAACTTCGATGCATGTACACCGAGCGGCTCACGTGAACTGACGCAGTGCACAGATAAAAAGCAACAGTTCCAAAGAGCTGAACAAAACCGAATTACACAATTGAAAAGGCAGCAAAAATATGAAGTCCTGATACTTACAAGCATATTCATAAATCCAGCTACTGCGGAAACAAAGCACACGTTAGAAAAAGTCAATGTCCCGCTAAAGGAAGACAGTGTAAAAAAAACCCGTGCATGCAGTGTGTCAGGTCTCAGATAAAGAAGAAGACGAGCTGTTTATTGATGCAGTAAGAAACGAATCGATGAATGAAACCTGTCATCTTTACAACGATTGACAAACACGGAATGTAACTTGAACACAACACATCCTACAAATACAAACCTGATTGAAAGAAATAATGATAATCAAATCCTTGATGACAGCAACACTCAGTAACACTCACAAAACAAATACTGTATATTGACAGTCATGTTACGTTATTTTTAAAATGTTCCCTTTTCTTTTCTAGCTTTTTAACACACTGCTTCTCCGCTGTGATACGCTGGTATATATATATGTATATATATATCCCGATCTACATACTCGAATAATGGATACTTTATTCGCCATCAATGATTGTTTTGGTAAAGCCATACTCAGTGTATTCATTAGATGAACGGTAAAAAAGTAAGAGCGAGGGAGGATGACTCATTGAGGCATGCAGGCTGTAGTGCCCGTCAACTCTATCTGAATTGCGCGATCACATTTGAAAAAATATATCTTTTCAAGTTCTATTTAGTCCATATGTGTCAAACTCAAGGGTCAGGGCCACATCCGCCCGGCGTAATTATATCCGCCCGCGAGATCATTTTATATACTGTATTATTGTTATTAATGGCCCGGGTATATGAAGCGCTGGTAACACAATAAACTACAGATCCCATAATGCAGCGCTTCAGCTGCCTTGCTGAACACTTACCGCGTTAATCAAGTCTACCTTATGATGCTGCAAGTTATTGCGAAGCTACAGTTATTGCGCACTGAGTTTGCACGGCGCTTTGGTGAAGAACAAAAAAAGTCCGTCTACATGCGGCTCGAACCTTGTGCATGTTTGGTAGCACATATCTGTGTGAGAAGCTCTTCTCAGTGATAAAGACTAACAAAACAGCACACAGGAGTCGCCTCACTGATGAGCACCTGCAATCCATCCTGAGAATCTCCACAACACAGAACCTCACACCAAACAGAAACGAACTTGTGGCCAAAAAAAGATGCCAGGCGTCCAGCTCTAAAATGACATATGAGCAAAGACAACTTAATGATTTGATTTGTTATTGCACGTAAGAGCGGGAGTCAACCGTTTTAACAAACAGCGTATTGCACTGATACGAAATAGCTGTGTGTGTATATATGTAGATATGTATGTATATGTATATATATGTTTATATATGTGTGTGTATGTATGTATATATATATATATATGTATTTGTGTGTATATATGTGTGTGTATGTATGTATGTGTGTGTATATATGTGTGTGTATGTATGTATGTGTGTGTATATATGTGTGTGTATATATATATATATATATATATATATATATATATATATATATATATATATGACAACAACACTCATCACTCACAACAGTGACAAAACAATTACATTGACAATCAGGTTAGGTTATTTTCAAAATGTTTCCTTTTCTTTTCATTGCTTCTTTAACACACTACTTCTCACTGAAGCTGGTATTTTGCTAGTATATAATATAATATAATAATAATATATAATATTTAATAATGTCACGTGCGCATGGGAGGCAGCTAAAGGGCTCAAAAGAAGGTAATTCCATGCCAGGCCAGGGGTGGCAGAGTGCAATAATACTTTCTCTTTTATCCCTGCAGACCAAACACAGGAAATTCTGCCTGGATCTGATGACACCATTTCCGCTTCCCGATGCAATGATGTCACTTCCAGGCTCAATGATGTCAATTCCAGTTTTGGATGTGATGGCATTGTTTTCAGGTCTAGGCCCAGTAATATCACTACCAGTTTCAGTCCCAAAGACATCACTTCCCCTGACTGACCTTAAAACCCGCCATCTTCCTTCTGTTACTCATTTCTGTTTTGGACTCGAATCAGTAAAGAGCCTGGTATTTACTTGCCTATTTTTGCAGCCTTATTCAAGTATACGGGTGGCTGCCCCAAACCTTTTTATGGTGTCAAAGCGTATTCTTCCACAATATGTATGACACAAATACTGTATTATAGACACTCAAAAGCAGGTAACAGTGCGAATGTACAACTTTATAACAATATCAAAAATAAACTTTAAAGACCAATGTCATATCAATAGGGATTTAGCAAAACAAATATCGTTTGAGAAAGCCCTAATAAGAATGGAGTACAGGGACAGGTGTTAATAGACATAATCAAGGATTGACTTTAATCTCTATAAACTACCAATGAGGGGAGAAACCTGTCTAGATGTAGTATCTCTAATAATCATGACAGAATTCAGGGTCTGAGTAGCTGAACTATAAGACACATTACAAAGTTTTTCTTCATTCAGAGAAACATAGCACTAGTAGTAGAATGGGAGCATTCAGATGTTGACTTGATAATAATTTAGAAACATTAGGTTAATAGACAGTGATGAGCTACGCTAGGCTGAATGATTAATTTTCATAAAAATGATTTGTGTTCTTAGGTTAGTGTATTTTTGGTCACATTTTTACATTTTTGTAGCTCCATTTTGGTATTTTCTTCTATATAATGTACTATTGTTATTATTAATCATTCTTGTTCTCTCAATGTTCTTCCTTTATTTAGGGGATTATATTCATGAGGGCTAAATATATGTACTTAGAAATAGAAGTCAAAATATTATGTTTGCTTATCAATTATATTCATAATTGCCATGACAGAGTCATGCATCAAACTCATAATAAAAAGGCAATAAAAAGGACTGGAAGAGTATAACATCAGGGTGCTTGTACTGATGTTTCAGGGTTTTAAGAACAGCATAATATGATGTTCTCACATCTGATTTATCCAGCACATAATTACAATGTACAGGGCATCAGTCCACTGCCGTACCCACACACATACCCTCTATTGTCTAATTTTGAATTTCCAGTATACTAAGTGGTGAGTATTTGGGCATTCAGTACCTGTTGGAAAGTGTCAAATCTTGGATTGGTGTCATTTCATCTTTTTTTTTTTGGAAACAATACATTATTACAGAATGCAACTAAATCAAATAAATCAGAATAACACAACAAATACCATAACTTTTTAGTGCCCACCAGGCAGTGCAATGCAAACAGAGAGTTCTAACAAAGACAGTTTTTTGTATATTATAACAAAGCAAGTAGTATAAAAAATTTAAGTATTGGCCTGGCGTGTTTACTTTAGAGTTATATGTTATATATAATGAGTTCTGAAAATGATTTGAACAGATCCTTGTAAAGAGAACTTAAATATTAAGACAAAGGGAAGGTATTATGATTTGGTCCCTTGCATTATTGTGTTGCTATAGAAGTGAATTCATATTGGACGAGTGCTCATTTATCTGTAACTAGTAGCTGTACCAGTAGTATACTGTGCAGCTTTTATTAGTTCAAAAAACACTGCTGCCAGCAAAAAACAAAAAAAAAAAGCGCTAAAATCTAAATTGACTCAGACTCAAATCAGTGCTTGACTTAGTCCATCTATTCAATACTATTGCTCTGATTCTGAAAATATTGTTGCAATTCAGTTTTCAAGTACAATTAAACAATACAATAATAAAAAACAAATAAGATGTGTTTTAAGCATGAAAGCATATGTGTATGGATAGGAACACGTATATTATAATTGTATGTGTATGGTAAATTTGTATGTAATGAGTCAGGCAAATCTATGTCGTGCAAGAAAGCGGATAAAAACTTGAATCACAACTTTATTTGACAAGATGTAGATATTACTACTGTTGACAAGATATAGATACTACTAAATATAAAATGTAAAAAGTTACATACTGTATTTTCTTCATAGCAATAAATTTATGAAGGAAGCATGTATTTGTGTCTGTGTGTTGTCCTGCAAAACAATGATGAAAACATTAAACACTTGTAATGACTGAAGCAACAGTTTCATTTTGAATACAATGTAACCACACAGGGATGCCAGTGAGCCCCAAACCACAGACAGTAATAATCCTCACAGTATATAAATAAAACAATGGTCTTCTATTCTTCTCTCAGTCACTATCCACAATCCTCTCTCGATGTGCGCCACAATTATACAATACATGATCAATAAACTAGGACTTTCCTCTCCTTCTCTAACTCTGCTGAGTTTTGCCCATTGCCTTACGTCTCTGACTCGTCCATGTGTACCAGCGGGCTTCCTTTTATGCCAGACCCGGGATTGCTTCCGGCGCCATTCTGTCTCCCTTAGGAAGCACTTCCAGGCCATAGACAAAGTAGAGTGGTCCTCCCCTGACAGCGCCTTCTATTAATCACAAAGGACCCCTACAGGGCTGCACTTCCAGATTCCATTTCCCTAGCACCCCTGCAGGTATCCCAACCTACGTCATGGGGGATGAAAACAATCCCAAGTTCCGGCTTCCACTGATCCATTCATCATTTTATACCAGCTGGGCACAGAGTTATCTTTCCATCCTGCTGGCCAATCTATCCATTGTTCCTCTCAGGCCTCCCATTTGGTTAGTGGTATGTCCTCTGATCCAGCCGGGATGTTTGTTCTTTTCCTACCACAGTTCCACAAAATTGTCCCTAAACTTAATTTTGCATATAATTTCACAATTACGAAATGCAAAACACACCTATATGAGGTTTGTTTGTTTTATGTATTTTCAGCGCAAAGTAAGAAATATTGTTCTAGAAATGTCAATAAGAATGATGCTGTTCATCTAGAAATATTACTCTTCTTCTAAAGTAAGACCTTACACCTACTAAAAATGGAGGTTTTTCATTGTAAAAAACTCAGAGGATAATGGACAGAACTTATCACAACTAAGATGGCAGATAGAAGTCATCATTCAAGTGCATCCCAACGCAATGTCTTCGCAAGCAGTGATAGCTGTAGACATTACATTGCTTGCCTAAATTCAATCAGGACAATGTGGTCAGATTACTGGAGCAGTCTAAATTAAGGGACTCTAACCATTTATTTTAATGTTTAACATATGATAACAGAAACTACAATCTTAGTTTACAGTAACTGTGTTACACTTTTATGATATAACAAACACAAGAATGTAATATTACTAAGCTTTTGAACATTTTAAATGCAGTAAGAGCTTAATCTATTAGGTAAATTAATAAGGTTAACATCTGTGCTTGTAAAGCTCCTTTTACATATGCACTTTTATTCACAAAGAATTTACCTGTAAGTGCTATGACTAAATGCAAGTGAAAATGTCAGGAAAGTTGATCCAGTTATCAAGAAATTAGATTTAATGAAGGATTAAATTTCCAAGGTTACTGTTTTAGGTCAATCAATTTAATGTGAGGTAGCAGGTGAGAGTACATAGGACTTAGAGTGATTTGTGCTGGAGCAGTGTAAAATGAAAGCATGTACAGCATGGATGGATGTAGCACACTCCCTCATTCATGATGATGACAATTTCCTTCAGGTAGCTCAAGACTTGACCAGGCAAGGTTTGCATTTAGAATTAGTAAACATCCCCATCATCATCCCCTTCTAAGGGCCATTACTAGTTGCTGGTGGTTGTGTTTTAATCCATTTTCTACAACACCTCAGGCTGTTACAATACTATCTTTTTTATTATTGCTATTGGCCTATATCACAGAAATTTAATTTTGTGTTTTAATAGAAAATCCACCCTCCTAATAGTTGATTGTTTGTCAAGTGCTTAAGTATTTTCATTTCTTTACTCAAGGAAAACTTGCAAAATGTATAGTTTAAGTTGATGTAGAAGTTGAAAACTCAAAGTAGTTAAAATAACAACTGCAAATTGAAGTGGGACACAAAAATAAAAGAGGTCTTCTCTTATGTTACTATTTTAGGAGTTCATACAAAAAATGACCACCATAAGTAACCATTTGGTGCTATTTGGAATATTTTAGGGTGATTTCAAACCCCAAATCTAAGCTAATAGCTACACCAGTAAGTACAACTAAAAGGTCTTATTAATAGAAATAGCAATGGCTCGTCTACTTTAGTTTAATGCCTCCCCTCAATTACATCTTCATATCATTTAGCAGTCATTTTCATTCAATTCTCTTAGCTCCTTTTGGCCTCTGGTGATCTCTTTTGCATCTTCCCAAGACAGGTTAATGCCTCTGAGTTCTTCATTTGGACTTCAGTTTCAGATCTGCTTTGGGCACCCCGTCTTCATTTTCCTTGATCGTTCCAGTCAAGAAACTGTTGAATAACATTGGATACCTCTTTCCACAGTGTGTATCTGACCCATTTACATTTTCTTCTCCTGATCTGGATTTGCACTTGCTCCTGGTTTGCCCTTGTCCACAGGTCAGTGTTTTGCACTCTATAGGACCACTGAATGTGCCCAATTACATCCCCATATCATTTACTCAGGGGTGGACTTAACATATAACCAAGGTAAGCAGACATTTAGGGCCCTGAGCTAGAAGGGCAGGGCTTTAAAAAACCTAATTGCTAATGAATGTTACAGTACGCATCATCTGGTAATCATTTATGTTTCCTGGATTTATTAATAAAAATGAAATTAAAGTGCATGTTTTAAAACTTTTTTTAATGCATCTCCATCCTTCCTTGTGTGAAAAATTGGATAGATCCTGGACCCTGCATAAAAGGTAGCCGGTTAAAAAATCACGTGGAGTTTGCAGGAACTAGAGAAGCAATCACAAAAACAGAGAATTGAAACCTAAAGCCTAACAGCATAGACTTACAATAACACACTGAAACATTGATAGCCCTCCAGATCAGACAAACAGAAAAAAGATGAAATTGAGAAATTCATGGGGAAATTCTTGAAACTTACCTCTTTCATCTATGCCCCTCCTGAATCTATCCCACAATTTGGTAGCTGTATGTACAGCCTTAGCCGCAGTTAAAGACAGAGAAATTTGAAAATGATTGCACTGAAATTACTGATACCCTCTCTGTAACAGAAAAGCAGATGAAAACATAGTTGAGTCTTTTCCCCTCCAACAAGACAACACTGCTATTGTGTATGGTGACCCCTCTCTCTGGCTCAGATAAAGACTGCTGTTCACTGGTGTGGAGGAGGCCGATTCATATGGAAAATAAAATTTATCCTAAACATAGCGATGGCCGCAAATTTAGTAACACTAATTATTATTTGAAAATGTCAATTTGAGAAAGAAAAATAGATCATGGATGGTGTACTAAAGTGGTGGAAGAAATGTATTAGCTCAATTTAAGCACCATGAAAGTCTTCACAGCACATCTCTAAGAGAGGCTAAGCATAAACTTAGTCAGCTGTTCTGTCTCACACACCTACATCCACACACATATCTACAGTTAATATAGTTTTCTGATCCAATTTTTTTTCTCTTTTTATTTTCACCAAAACTTTCTGTTTAGCTTTTTTTAGGCTGTTCTCGTATTAATTGTAATACATTTTCTTTTCCATTTGAAAACTTGCTGTGTGTTTTGCCATCAGGCTACTGTCTTACTAATTATAAGTGTTGCTTTAATTTTTTTGTCTGACAGTATGATTCATGCACCAGCTTTTATGGGAAAGCATAGGTACTGAGGGGAGCCTTAGGCCTCCATACCTGTTTGCTTAGGGCCTCCAAATCACGAAGTCTACACCTGCACTGAGCTAAAATGTATGGTGTGGTCAATATATAAATGCAGTATTCATTATAGAACAAATACATTACACACAGTAAAACTGCAATTCCTATATTAAAATTGAGAATCATAAAATGTGTTCAAACTGTAATCATAGTATTCATATTAATATTGTTGTAGAGGACATGGACGAACTGGCATTCGAGCTGGGATGGTGATTCTTTGCCTGGCCAGAAAGACTTTATAATGGATGGAGGGGAGCTGGCTGCTGGCGCCATCTGCTCTGGTCGATGTCCCTTACGTATGGGCGTTGTTGTCCCAGTGGACGTCCCTGCCTTTTTTTCATAGGAGCTGCTATGGGAAGTTGCAGGAAAGAACATTCTTTGTTTTAGGAAAGTTCTGTCTGATCGTGAAGTGCTCCCTGGGTTGTTACCAGAAGTACTCCCAGGTCATTAGAACATTAGAACACTTCAGACGAGGACAGGCCATTCAGCCCAACAAAGCTCACCAGTCCAATCCACTTATTTCTTCCAAGAAAACATCAAGTCGAGTTTTGAAAGTCCCTAATGTCTTACTGTCTACCACACTACTTGGTAGCTTATTCCAAGTGTCTATCATTCTTTGTGTAAAGAAAAACTTCCTAATGTTTGTGCGAAATTTTCTCTTAAACAAGTTTCCAACTGTGTCCCAGTGTTCTTGATGAACTCATTTTAAAATAACAGTCTCGATCCACTGTACTAATTCCCTTCATAATTTTAAACACTTCAATCATGTCATCTCTTAATCTTCTTTTGCTTAAACTGTATAGGCTCGGCTCTTTTAATATTTCCTCATAATTCAACCCCTGTAGCCCTGGAATCAGCCTAGTCGCTCTTCTGTGGACCTTTTCTAGTGCTGCTACAGTATGTCCTTTTTGTAGCCTGGAGACCAAAACTGCACACAGTACTCAAGATGAGGCCTCACCAGTGCATTATAAACTTTGAGCATAACCTCCTTGGACTTGTACTCCACACATCGTGCTATATATCCTAACATTCTGTTAGCCTTCTTAATGACTTCTGAACACTGTCAGGAAGTCGATAGCTTAGAGTCCACTATGACTCCTAAATCCTTCTCGTAAGGTGTACTCTCGATTTTCCGACCACCTACTCTGTATTCAAACCTAATATTTTTACTTCCTATGTGTAATACTTTACATTTACTGACATTAAATTTCATCTGCCACAAATCTGCCCAATTCTGTATGCTATCCAAGTCCTTCTGTAATGATATAATGGATTCCAAATTATCTGCTAATCCACCTATTTTGGTATCATCTGCCAACTTAACCAGCTTGTTACTTATATTCCTATTTAAATCATTTATATATATTAAAAAAAGCAGCAGCCCTAGCACTGACCCCTGTGGAACACCACTCTTAACATCGGCCAGTTCTGATGAGGTTCCTCGCACCATCAACCTCTGCTTCCTGTGTCTGAGCCAATTCTGCACCCATCTAAAAACATCACCCTGAACTCTCACTTCTTTTAATTTGATGCCCAACCTCTCATGTGGCACATTATCAAATGCTTTCTGAAAGTCTAGATAAATAATATCATAAGCTCCACTTTAATCATATCCTTGATCATAGAATTCCAGCATGTTAGTAAAACACGACCTCCCTCTTCTGAACCCATGCTGACTGTTCAGAATAACTCCTGTCCTTGCCATGTGTTGCTCAATCTTATCCTTAATAATTCCTTCCATTAATTTTCCTGTGATGCATGTTAAGCTTACTGGCCTATAGTTGCTTGGATCTGCCCTGTCACCCTTTTTATATAATGGGATGATATTTGCCATTTTCCAGTCCTTCAGAATCTCTCCAGTGCGCAATGACTTCCTAAAAATATGTGTCAAGGGTTTATATATTTACTCACTAGCCTCCTTAAGAACATGAGGATAAATATTATCTGGTCTTGGTGATTTGTTTGCTTCCATCTTATTTAATCTGAGCAGCACTTCTCCCTCTACAATTTCCAAATCCCTCAGTACCTCCTTAGTAGTTACGTTTACCTCTGGTAGGTTGTCCACTTGCTCACTTGTAAACACCTCAGAAAAATGTAAGTTTAGGGCACCTGCTATTTCACTGTCTGTTTCTTTTAATTCCCCTTTACTATTCCTGATGCACTTGACCTCCTCCTTGACTGTTTTTTTACTACTAAAATACTGAAAGAATCTCTTAGGATCTTCTAAAGCCTTATCTGCCATATTCCTCTCCAACTGTCTTTTAGCCTCCCTGATATCCTTCTAAATGGTTGCCCTCATATTCTCATACGCTCTACGATTCACTTTACAGTCATTAGCCTTATATGCCTTATAAAGCAGTTTTTTTCCTTTCCAAATTGTTTTTTAAATCTTTATTAATCCACCGTGGAGTTTTTTTTAGTTTCCTATTGTTGACACTTTTTCTATAGTGTCGTTTCTTGTGACTGAAGACAGAGATATAATTAAAGTTAGTAAAAAATCTTTTATTAATACACACCAGGCAAGGGAAAGATGAAAGAGAAGCACAGTCCTAGGACACCTGCCCTTCATCTGCCTCGAGGGGTCGATGTCCCAAATCTTTTATAGGGCCTTTGTCTTATGACTTTAGTTGCACAAGAATTTCAAACCGTTACATCTTACAACATTTTGCTTGGATCAGCATTTACCACATCCTTTAAGTTCATCAGTTGGTCACTTGTGGTTTTAGTTCATCAGTTGGTCACTTGTGGTTTTTTGTTCGTTAGGAGAAACAAGAAGTTGCACTTGTCATGTGCACTATAGACAAGACACGGTCTGCATGGCTTTTGTCACATACACCAGATTGATCAATACTGTTTATTATTTTTCCACACTATCAATTCCAAATTTAGGTATGCATCTGTCCTCCATTACATGCAAAACATTTTTAAACCTGTTCCACTGCTCTTTGACTGTCTCCACACTTAAAAGCTTATCACAGTGCATCCTACTTAGACTTTGTCGCATCTGCTCAAAATTAGCCCTGCCAAAGTTCAACTTAACAATTGTAGTCTTTGCATCTGCACTCTTACAAATTACTGAGAATTGTATTACATTATTGTCACTTGACCCTAGTGGTTCAATCACCTCTACACCCTCAATTCTATGCTTATAATTACAAAATACTAAATCTAGACAGGCTTCACCTGGGGCCTCATGTATAACGCCGTGCGTAGAACTCGCACTATAACATGGCGTAAGCACAAAAGCCGAAATGTGCTTACGCACAGAAAAATTCAGATGCAGGAATCTGTGCGTACTCCAACTTCCACGTTCTTCCGCTACATAAATCCTGATCAGCGTGAAAACTAACGCTCGTGCACGCGCATTATGTAACGCCCCTACTCCTCCCCGAATTACGCCTCTTTGAATATGCAAATCAATATAAATCGCCCTTAAGCGCAGCCTTCTGTGAAAAGACAATAGGAAAAGCATGGGGGAAAATATAAGAATTTCAGCGAATACCAAGTGGAGGCAAAGGAAAAACATACTATTTGTTCAAATAAACCGTGGTATAATCAACAAAAGGAAGTTGATCGAGTGACATAGCGTGTTGGAGAAACTTGAAAGCTCACATTCACAAAATCGCACAGTGCCGGAAATAAAAAAGAAGTCACATATCAAAGTTGCCGTGAAAAGCCGAGTTGTAAGCCCACTGTCTGAGTGTCATATGAAAGCTTATTAGGGTACAGAGAAAAAAGGCACACGGTGGGGAAAAAGCACGAAATGTCAACTTCAATCTCGACATTTCCACTTTAATCACGTAGTTTATTTTGTCATTTAGTAGAACATTATAAACTTCATCTTAAAATCGTTTAATTAACCAGTTTCTCAAATCACATCGTAATTAAAGTAGCACGTTAAATGCTTTGTTTTGTATTTGATCTTCTAATCGTATGTGATCTATGTGTGTGAATCACTACTTGCTTCTTAAACCGGCTCTCTTCCTCCAACTGGACACAGAGTCCATGACATTTGTGATATTACAGCTCTCTGAATAACTAAAATACTGAGATGTATACGTGATATAATTTTCATGATGATAGGAGTTAAAGCACGTATTAAACATGTGTTTCACTTCGATTAAATAATTTATTGCAGCAGTACTCAGGGGCGGCTCTAGGCTTGTGGTGGCACTGGGCAGAGAAGGAATCGGTGGCTCCTTCGCCTGCCCGTCAGTAAGGTAGCTTATGCACAGTGGATGGCTGCATAGCCGCCTCGTGCTCATGACACAAGCATTTAACTTTTGCCGAAATTTGTCGCTGCGTTTTAGCTGTGTTGTTATTTTCTGTTTCTGTTTTATATTCAATATATATTGGCGTGGCTGCCCCAAGAGTCCTTGCTTTTCTTTCCCCAAGTAACCGATCGCCACACAATCAGCTCTGTAATAGACGTTAAGCCATCTGTAAGCTTAGCGGCGATTCTTCAAAACATTTAAAGAACATTGAAATATCTTCGCATGTTTAATTATTCTATCCTTCACGACACTCCCAGTGAAGAATACAGATTATTTAAATGAAGTTAAAGTTTTATGTGTATAATTTAACAAACATATTTTGCTGCATTTCACCTTAAAAATGATATCGTCATCATATGTAAATATGCGCTTTATAAAGTGGCTCAGGTTGTGCGATATTATAACTGTAGTGCAAGTTTACAGTGAGGTGATTGTACTTATAAGTCCTAACAGTTCTACAAGGAGCAATTGATTGAGTGCATTTAAAGTTCTTGGGATTAAACTGTTTGTGAACCGTGAGGTCTGTACAGGAAAGGCTTTAAAACGTTTTGCAGTGGCTGAGACAGCGTGTCCTTAAAGCTGTATACCGATAATTCTCTTTCTGATCAGCTGCTGCTGTGATTCACACTCAGATACAGTGATATAAATACTCCGAGTTGTGCAGTGAGAGAAATATGGAAAAAGATGATCCGCTGTGGCAACTCCTAACGGGAGGAGCTGAAAGAAGAAGAAGAAGAAGAAGTGAGAGTAACAACGCTAAAGCAGTTATGGTATTTGGAATACTATGGCTGTTCCCTGGACCATTATATTGTAACGAGTTAATTACAATCAGATGCATTACACTAATAAACAATATGCGGTTAGTTTCTGTGTATTTATAAAGCCGCGTCATGAAAATAATGAGTAATCACACAAGAACAGTACCATTGCTTTGACGCTGGGAGCTGCCAGTCTGCAAAACCGAGCGGAGAACCTGCGTATGACAAGGTATGAGGTACCGTGGAAAAGTGCGTGGCTTTACGCCAAGTGTAGGTTTTATACATCGTGATTTGAACGTGGAAAAGTTCTTACGCAACATTTCTGTGCGTACGCACCATTTATACATGAGGTCCCTGGTGTTTTAACATGCTGTGTTAAAAAACAGTCACTGATTACTTTTAAAAACTCCTGCTCTTGTGCTCCTCCACCTGCAAGGTTATCCCAGTTAATATTTGGATAATTAAGGTCCCCCATGACTATAATATCTCCCTGTAAACTTGCCTTTTTGATATTACTAAAAAGATGTGTGTTGAAATTACTGTCTGAATTGGGTGGTCTATAACACACTCCTAAAATAAGACCTGCTTCCCTAATATTTTCCAGGCGAAGCCACATGTCCTAACTAAGATGGGGCTCATCATCCAACTGAAGAGGTCTTACATTTAAACCCTGTTTGGCATAAACAGCAACCCCACCTCCATTTCTGTGCTGTCCATCCGTCCTAAAAAATGTGTATCCCTCTATGTTACACTCATCCCCATCTTTGTTATTTAGCCAGGTTTTCATTATTGCTATAATATCATAATTATGCTCTGCTACATACAACTTCAACTGACTTACCTTATTTTTGATACTTCTAGCATTAAGGCAAGCTATTTTTAATGTGTTACTCCTTCTACATTTAAATGTTTGCTTAGAATTTACATTACTATGCATTTTTATTTCTACACCATTGTTTGTTCTTCCATGTATGTCTAAACCTGGCCTGTCCTAAACTCCCTGCCCCACGATTCCCCAATACATTGATGCCCGTCCAGTTCAGATGTAACCCGTCACGGCAGAACAGGTGTCATCAATGACCCATAAACCTATACCCTTCTATCCTGCACCAAGATTTGTGCCACGCGTTAAGCCTTCTAATCTCCTCAATCTTACCTGGACTGGTGCGTGGCACAGGAAGAACTTCGAAGAAGACTACCTTGTCTGTTCTGCTCCTCAGCTGGGCACCTAACTCTTTGAATTTGGATCGCAGAACTGACAGACTACCCTTATGTATGTCATTTGTTCCAACATGGACAATGACAACTGGATCTGGCCAAGAGCCTATCCACCCTTCCAGGGAGGTCTCCCACCTGTGCTCCCAGAAGGCTACACACTGTGTGAGACTCTCTCTCTGTCTGGAGCACACCTGTGCTTCAATCCCCCTAATGATTGAGTCCCCGACTATCACTACCTCTCTCTTTTTGGGAACTGGTATTGAGGTGGTCCGTTGGGACTCCTTATCCCTGCCTACCACCTCAGAATTATCAGAGTCACTGTCCAGCTCTGGAAGGACATGATAACAGTTTGACACTTCTAATTCTGGGATTGAATCCCCTTGGATAGTGTGCACCCTTTACCTTACGCCTTGTGACTGTGACCCACCTATTCCTACCTGTCTGGTCTGGAATCTCCTCCCACGCCACCTTGGGGGTGCACACCTTGGGGGGTATCTCTCTAAAGGACACCTCGGCCAAGTCTGCCAATTCTCTATTACAACGCAGGTCAGCCAACTCCTCCTACAGTTCAGCGACCCTGAGCTTGAGGTGCTGGATCAGCTGGCATCTCTTGCAGATGTAGCCCTCATAGACAACTGGCTCTTCCAAACCATCATCTAAAAAGTCCAACATCCAACAGGACTTGCATTGCACAGGCATCATTATTAAAATTTGATTTGGGATTACTAAACTGCCTTAACTTTTTTTTTCTTAAAATTTATTTTTCTTTCAGCTGCTCCTTAAATTAAATGATAACACTAAGATATGCTACAGATATTTTACACCTTTTCCCCTTAAGCTCCTGTACTGTTCTCACTCTCAGCTGCCTGCTATTTGTCTTTCTATGAGGTTTACTTTTTTCTGTCTCTTCTCCTAACTTTGCGCTCCTCTTACTTATAAGCTCTCCACTCGTACTGTTTGTATTACTCATATTAATGAACCAATACGCTGTCGCCCACTTAACTGTTCTATCTCTGGACCGCTAAGGACTGTTTAATCTAAAATAAACAAATAAATACAACTTTACTACTTTATTTGCTCCTACAGCCCCTTGTGCCCGATTGGCATCTTAACGTTGGCCGTTTACCTGGGCACTGCTGAACCTTCCCCTTTTACTGCTGTGAAGTCAGCCTTTTTTCCTTTTCCTTTAAACTAAGGAATCGCTGTTACGATGACGCGGTTATTTCCTTACAAATGCCGATATCAGTTACTGCTGCTTTCTACCCTGCCTCCTCGATGCTAATTCAAATACAGAAAACAAGAACAGGTACAAGTACAAGTAACTTTTCCAAGCGCACCTCCAAACACCCAGCTACTTTTGCTCTTGTGCGGGCGAAAAAAAAGCAAAAAAAACCCTTCTAAAGGGAAAAAAACTTTAAAAATTCCTTAGCGGCAACCAAAACCCAAGTTTTTAAGAGCAAAATGTATTTTTTTTTTATTTAACAGAACAGACCAAAAACTCTCAACAGCCTCTAGCGTTTGCAAAGCACACGTCTGCCATGTTGTCATGTATGATAATGATCCCATTTGATAAACTAATATGCACCTACCTTTGTCAAGTTACCATAAGTGGTTAATAGCACATCTTTGCTGCACAGTGTCATGCACATTTAAAGATGATAAACTGCAATAGGATTCTTGTCCAACACTCTTTAAAATTCACTGATTATTCACAGATTATTCAAATACGTGCATCCAAGAGGTCATTAAGTAACGGAAATGTATTACGTATTCAGATTAGGTTAACAACATTATGCTCATGAGAAAATTAATATTATGTTCCTGGACATCAGTTTATTAATACATAGTATATTTTTCTCCATCACATACTGTACATTAATCTGCCTTCACCCAGCCAGACTTTTTTAAACCTCTTGTGTTAGCTACATCATATCATTTTCAGTTTATTGCACATTATTTTGTCTTGCATTGATTAGTTGGATTGATGAATAATTAGTTACATTGATGAATAATTTCAAGCTGAAATCTCAGAAACTTTTGAAACTGGGTTAAAGTTATGGAACTTACAAAGTTCAATAGATAAAAATATGTATTTAGAAATTACAATGTGAGACTATTATTGTTTACCTCAGTGAGATCAGAAAGAATTAGGTCTACCAAGAGAAGTCCTATTGTAAGGCACAAAAAGGGGAAATTCAAAATAAGAGGGAACTTATATTAAAGGCTTTATTTCTCATGAGGAAATCCAGAACTCATGGTGTTTTCTTTAGTTAAAATAATTCAAATCATAAACTTTAACAGACTCTTTACAGACTCAACTGCACAAATTCTGCTCAGTGAAGAGGCATATGCTGTACTGCTTAGCCTTTCTGGATGGTATGGGCAAGATGATTCCCATTTCACACACTATATCAGCACAGTTGCTGTCAGAAAACAGTCTGAAAGGTAAACCACACTGAAACTTATGCAGGGCTTGAGGACTATGATTTGTGGCCCAATTTACAAACAGTGGAAAGGCATTTCTGTATCTCCTAACAGCACTCTCCTCATACAGTAGTTTCTCTTAGAATGTGTCTTTTTCAAATGATGCCAAAGACGGCATTTCCTCATCAATTACTCTATACAAATCCAATTACAGTTTAAAGTAATTAATAAATTAGCTTTTGTTTTATCACAGTTGACTCCTCCTCCTCATTATGTAAAGGCTGGGAGCACTGTCAAAGCCTTTGAAAATGGACAAGAAACTCCTGATGCCTCAGAGCTTGTTCTCCTTTTCTGAAGACCTGAAACCAGCTATAAAAAGCCACTCCCCAAAAGGACACAGGATATTCAGAACACAAGGACCACCTAATGAGAACAGAATAATTGAGTGACTTCTAGTCATCTCACCTTAACAGAGCCCTTTAAAATAATGGAAGGAAGATTGCAAGCCAATTTGTCTTCTGCCAGCAAGAAATGCAGAGCTCCACTATGTTACAGGTGTAGGCTCTGTTGTGTTAAAACAAAGTTACATCACTGTTTAGGGATGAGGATTCTTTCAGAAGAGACATTTGTAGGCAAAAAGGATTTGAAAGACTGTGAAAAAGCTTGGACATAGAACCTAGTGGTTGAGCTTTTGAAACACTGGTAACGCTACCATTTAATTTAACACTAGAATTACCAGAGCCTACAAAAAAACACGTAGATCCATCCCACCACTCTCCATCACGTCTTTTGTCCTCTAAATTTGTGGCTAAGCAGCAAACAGCAAGCAGCCTACTATCACATCCCCCACTGGCGCACAGTTTTCTCAGCTCAAGTCTGTTTACCTGTGTGTCAGTTGCTTGGAGTTGTATAGAGTGAGAAGTCAAGCAAAATGACACTTTTAATAAATACTATATCATTATTTGGAACACTTGCATTTCATGTGTGTTCCGTGTCTACATAGATCTATGTACACACATCGTTAAAAAAGAAACGTTTTTCATGTTTTAGTCATAATTGACAAAATGTAGACATGAAGTTTATAATGTGTGAAGCATGAAGTCCAAATATCAAAGAAACAGTTTCACAAAAATTACAAATATAATAGAACAAGTGCGTTTTTGTTCAAAAATATAACTACAAAAAAACAACCCGCATTAGAATGCGATATTGAGGCACATTTGCTAAGAGTGCTGTGGTGGCGCAACGATATCAGCTCTTGACTGATACTCTGAACTTCACAGGTTTGATTCCAGATGAGTCTGTTTTGAAAAGTGAGCTGCACGTATTCTTACTATTTTAAAATAAAAACATACATTTGATTCCAGTTTGTAACAGCTGGTGTAATTTATGACAATTGTAAAGGTTAGCGTTTTTTTTTATTTTGTTATTCTCTCAGCCGTGTTCACGATCCCAACTCAATCCCCCCTCTCCATTTGACACTGCTGTTTTCACAGACGCGCTATAACAGAGGCAAACTCAAATCATGATGACTGTTCTACATCGGATCAAGAATGCACTTTTGCCATAGCTGTACTTTGTATTTCTACATGGGAAGCACTGCACTTGTGACTTTAAGCTGTAGGAAGTAAGTATATAAATAAAGGTAATAACATTAGATCTGGCTCTTATATACAAAGGACGGTGCATGGGCCCAAAACATTAACAATTATACAGTATGTTACTTACATAAAAGCCAGATCTAATGTTATTTACCTTGAGTTACTGTATTTACTTACATGATGACAGTTCTACATCGGATCAAGAATGCACTTTTGCCATCGCTATACTTTGTATATATACATGGGAAGCTCTGCACTCGTGACTTTATGCTGTAGGAAGTATGTAAATAAATAATATCTAAATAATAATATATTCAGGAATGACTTTATATATAAAATCATTGTAATTGCCTGTTTGGCACCCCATAGGGCACTGTATAATAGATATAGATAAATAATACCATATTTCTGTTTACAGGCTGTAGGAATATAGGTCCAGACAGTAGCAAGGGAGTTCTCAGCCAACCATTGATTCATTTCAGCAACAAACACAGCAAGTACAACTTGTATAGTGCCACTTCATAAAGCTGTTATCCAACACTGTGTCTTTGGCTGCTGCCTTCCTCTGTTAATAGTTGAAAATCAACATTTCTGACATTTTCCACATATTGTTGATGAGAAGTACAGGTCAACCATAATATACCACCAAACAGCTCAGCTAGTGGTCAGAGTCAATTTTGTGTCAATTTTTCATGCAAAATTTGCCCCTGTAACTGCTGATTTGGTCAGATCAGCCAGCTGTTACCTGGGTGTAACAGCTCATGTTTGTTACTTTTCAGGTAATGCATACTTTCACATATCCTTTCTCCTTAATTGCATAAGGTTAAAAGGTCATCACAGTTCTGAAAATACTTCAGCTGCATTTAATAAAATACTAGACAAATACAACATAAGTGATAGGATGGGGTTTCTTATCACACAAAATAGGCTTGACGTGATGGCAGAGCATTCAGATGATAGTGAGGTTGATGAAGAGGGCATGCTTGGTGACCAGATTGATTCAAGCAGGTAATGTTCCTTTGTTAAGCTATCTCAGAAGTATCAAAATTTGACAGTTTACTTCATTGCTGCACAATTTTTAAAGATTTGATTGAGATAGCCTTTGGTACTTTCAAAAGCATTCTAGTGGCAAGTGCAACTTTTTGGAATTTAGAATTAAAACAAATATAGACAGAGAGAGAGATTGGGAATATGCTCTGATAGCACTTTGCTGCACGCATTACACAATGAACCACAAGGATTGGAAACAAAGTGCAGCTGGTGACACCTCAGCACCACACTGGAATAGTGCCAATCCTGCCACCAGCCCCAAGTTTTCCCTATACGTTAGAGGACCTGCTTGCCAGGCTGAATCCAGATTAACCTCATACCCAGGATGAAAAAATGGCAGATTAAGGGCCTTGCTCAAGAGCCCAATGGAGCCCAATGGAGCACTTCTGGTGTTTACAGGATGCGAACCGGCAACCTTCCAATTGCCAGTGCAGATCCCTAGCCTCAGAGCCACCACTCCACACTTGTCAGAGATATGCCCAGCAGATTTTAAGAATACTGGTTGCACATCAAATGACTGGGCCACTTAGAAAGAATTCTGTTGTATTCTTGTATTCTTGGACCTTTTGGAGAATCAACAAAATTAGCAGAGAGAGACAAAATAATAAGAATCAGCATGGTTGTTCCAACAGTACTTGACATGAATACACATCTAATTCAGAAGGATATATCAAAGAGCCTTTGCCGGCCTTTGGAACCTCAGAGAGAAACTATAGTGAAGGTGCTCAGGTATCTTTATTGCACTGCACATGGTTAAGGATCATAAACTTATGATTATAAAAATGTATATGTGTTGCAAGTACGTATGTGTATTTTATTTTTCCAGACAGCAGAAAAAGTTAATTTGGGAGACATCCATGCAGAACGTTGGTTTAGAATAGAATTATCTCTGGATTCCCCATACAAAAAAAATACAGTAAGGATTTTATATGGCCAGAATGCTAACATGTCACCATTTAGAATTCTATAGTATAAGCAGTACCGTATATGTTATATATTTCTCACACCATTTCCCTATAAGGCATTGTTTATTTCTTGCATGATTATGGTCACTTTTTTAAGAAAAAATTATACATGAAACCTATATGGCATATATGTAACATATATAAATCTAAAACTAAATCTTACAAAATACTCACCATATAACTACATAATTTTCTATACTTTTTGTAAGATATTTATATGATATTTAGTATGGAATTAACATGTCTTATATAAAAGGTCATATGAACATTAAAGTATGTTTTAATATTCTTTCTATTAAATAACTGCTATGTTGTAAGGCCATGATTAAAGCATGTCATATTGTGTATACAAGGTGTTATCCATCCATCCATTATCCAACATGCTATATCCTAACCACAGGGTCACAGGGGTCTGCTGGAGCCAATCCCAGCCAACACAGGGCGCAAGGTAGGAAACAAACCTAGGGTAGGGCACCACACACAAACACACCCACTCACCAAGCACAAACTAGGGACAATTTAGGATCACCAATGCACCTAACCTGCATGTCTTTGGACTGTGGGAGGAAACCCACGCAGACACGAGGAGAACATGTAAACTCCACGCAGGGAGGACCCAGGAAGCGAACCCCGCGTCTACTAACTGTGAGGCAGCAGTGCTACCACTGCGCCACCATGCTGCACAAGGTGTTTATAGCACTCCTAAATTCAATTTCTATAAATCTGAAATCCTGAGGCCTCATGTATGAATGGTGCGTATGCACAGAAATGTTGCGTAAGAACTTTTCCACATTCAAATCACGATTTATAAAACCTACACTTGGCGTAAAGCCACGCACTTTTCCACGGTACCTCATACCTTGTCATACGCAGGTTCTCCGCTCGGTTTTGCAGACTGGCAGCACCCAGTGTCAAAGCAGTGCTACTGTTCCTATGTGGTTACTCTTTATTTTTCTGACGCGGCTTTCTAAATACACTGAAACTAACCGCATATTGTTTATTAGTGCAATGCATCTGATTGTAGTTAACTTGTAACAATATAATGGTCAAGGGAATAGCCATAGTATTCCAAATACCATAACTGCTTTAGTGTTGTTACTCTCACTGCACCTTCTTCTTCTTCTTTTTCTTCTTTCAGCTGCTCCCTTTAAGGGTTGCCACAACGGATCATCTTTTTCCATATTACTCTCACTGCACCACTCAGAGTATTTATTATCACTGTATCTGAGTGGGGAATCACAGCAGCAGCTGATCGGAAAGAGAATTATCGGTATACAGCATCAAGCCCACGCTGCCTCAGCCACGGCAAAATATTTCAAAACCTTTCCTGTACGGACCTCGTGGTTCAGAAACAGTTTCATCCCAAGAACTATAAACGCACTCAATCAATTGCTCCTTGTAGAACTGTTTGTACTTATAAGTATAATCACCCCACTGTAAACTTGCACTACAGTTATAATATTACACAACCTGCACCACTTTATAAAGCACATACATGTATTTACATTTGATGACGGTATCATTTGTAAGATGAAATGCAGCAAAATATGTTGATTATATTATACAGATAAAACTTTAACTTAATTTAAATAATCTGTATTGTTACTAATTAAACATGTGAGGACACGATGACGCAGCACTTTCATGTTCACGTATTGTTCCTGCCTCGGGCTGTATATTTGCTGAGATGATGCGACACTGGAAGGATAGATGGATAGAATAATTAAACACGTACTATGAAGATATTTCAATGTTCCTTAAAAGTTTTGAAGAATTGTCGTTGTAAGCTTACAGATGGCTTAACGTCTATTACAGAGCTGATTGTGTGGTGATTGGGTATTTGGGGAAAGAAAAGTAAGGACAAGAATTGAAGATTAATACGTTTGAAAGAGACAGTACTGCTACAATAAATTATTTCATCGAAGGTCGCACATGGCGCAGCAGCATCTTGTATGAGACATGAACAATCACTGTGCCATCGTGTTCTTAATAACGTGCTTTAACTCCTATCATCATGAAAATGATATCATGTATACATCTGAGTATTTTAGTTATTCAGAGAACTGTAATATCACAAATGTAATGGATTCTGTGTCCAGTTGGAGGAAGAGAGCCGGTTTAAGAAGCAAGTAGTGATTCACACACATAGAGCACATAGAAGATCAAATACAAAACAAATCATTTAACGTGCTACTTTAATTACGATGTGATTTGAGAAACTGGTTAATTAAACGATTTTAAGATGAAGTTTATGATGTTCTACTTTAATGACAAAATAAACTACGTGATTAAAGTGGATATTTCGAGATTGATGTTATCATTTCGTGCTTTTTTCCTACTCTGTGCCTTTTTTTCTCACTGTACCCCAATAAGCTTCCATATGACACTCAGACGGTGGGCTACGTCTCGCCTTTTCATGGCGACTTTGATATGTGACAACTTCTTTTTTATTTCCGGCACTGTGCGACTTTGTGAACTTGAGCTTGTTTCTCCAACACGCTATGTCACTCGATCAACTTCCTTTTGTTGACTATACCACTGTATAAACCAACAAATAGTACTTTTTTCTTTGCCTCAGCTTGGTAGTCGCTGAAATTCTTATATTTTCCCTCTTGCTTTTGCCATTGCCTTTTCACAGAATGCTGAGCTTAAGGTCTATTTATTTTGATTTGCATATTCAAAGAGGCGTAATTCTGGGAGGAGATGGGGCGGGACAGAAGGCGTGTGCACTTGTGTTAGTTTTCACACTGATCGGGATTTATGGAGCGGAAGAACGCGGAAGTTGGAATACGCACAGATTCCGGCATCTGGAATTTTCTTTGCGTAAGCACATTTCGGCTTTTGTGCTTACGTCATGTTATAGTGCGAATTCTACGCACGCCGTTATACATGAGGCCTCTGGTGTTTATATCTATCAACCAGTTTCAGACTAATTATTAACAGGTCCCTCCTTTCAGCAAATAAAGTCTATGATTTTTCTAAATGGACGCCAGCAGGACTGGGTCTCCAAAAATGGATGTCTGAAAACCTTTAAAAATACAAAAAAATAAAAAAATAATAAAAAAATCAACCAAAAAAAGGAATTTCACATATTTATTTTCCTAGTAAATACAGTAAAATGTAGCCACAACTGCCTGAAATACATACATTAGCAGAAAGAAACTGAAATGTATTTATTATTTAGCAGATGCTTAGGACAAAGTGAAGAACAGCACTGTAACATATAACACTAAACACTAATATAAACCAACGGTGAAACTAGTCATCAAAATACATTAGGGTGTAGTCTGTGATCTTGGAGACTTTTTCTTCTCTCTGAGCTCTGCAAGCTTCACATTTTTTGTTGTTCAAATCACTGATAGTATAACATGAGGCTATTTTTCCAGAGATGCTTCTGCAAAAAGTAAAAGGGTGGAATACAGAAGAATTAAGTCTAATTTAATCTGTTTTACTGTACATGCACACATTAATGATATGGTGACATGTCTTGCCACTGCATGGGCTGTAGGGAGTGGAAGCAGTTTTGGGGTGGAGTCTTGGGGGAATACTTTTTGTAAGGGCTTGGGGCACCTCCCTAGAGAAACAGCTGAGTGACAGGGATCAGGGTTAATTAACAGTGCGTGAAGAAAAGGGGAGGGGGTGGTCGGAAGTGGTAGTTGTTGCTGGAGCAAGAGGGAGTCAGCATCAGGTTGAGAAGGGAGCGAACAGTTAAAGAGCAGGCAAGAGGTAGATAGGATGAAGGTGAAATATTTTTGATATTTTGGAGGTGTTCCTGTGACCCAGACAGCGGGTGGCGGTAGGGCACCGTTTATATTGTGGCGTATTCAATAAAAAGCCAGTCAGCATTTGGAAGACTCGCCTAGACAAGTGGCTCCTAACTGTATTTTATTTGACATAGGATGTGACAATATCATTAGAAACTGGCACATTACTATTATATTAACCAAAACAGATTTTTTAATTAACCAAAAGCAAAAGTATTTGCTTTTCAGCGTTTTGTTAGCAGAAAATTCCAAGCTGAAGTTTTTAATTTTCTAGACATCCAACATCCAGTCACCATGCTCCGTTTTTTTTTGGAAACTGCCACCCTGCCTTGAACTTTGAATGGTAGCACGCCTCCTCAGAACGCAGTTCGTGATCATCAGGAAATCACGGCTCTATTGTTTTGCTAGATTTGTAGCATCTAGTTTCTGATAAAAAAGCCAGGTTTAAATAAAGTAACATAAACCTACAATGGCAAAAAGAAAGCTTTATTGTTTGTGTCAAGATGAAGAGTTACAGAAAGAAAAGAAATCCAACTTGTATATAATCAATGAAATTGTAAAGTTAGTTTGTGAACTATCCATCCATCCATCTATCCTCTTCCGCTTATCCAAGATCGTGTCGCGGGGGCAACAACTTGAGCAGCGATTCCCAGACTTCCCTCTCCCCGGCCACTTCTTCTAGCTCTTCCGAGGGAATCCTGAAGTATTCCCAGGCCAGCCGGGAGACATAGTCCCTCCAGTGTGTCCTGGGTCTTCCCCGGGGCCTCCTCCCGGTTGGACGTGCCGGGAACACCTCACCAGGGAGGCGTCCAGGAGGCATCCTGATCAGATGCCCGAGCCACCTCATCTGACTCCTCTCGATGCAGAGGAGCAGCAGCTCTACTCTGAGCCCTCCCTATATTTAAGGGAAAGCCCAGACATCCTGCGGAGGAAACTCATTTCAGCTGCTTGTATTCATGATCTTGTTCTTTCGGTCACTACCCACAGCTCATGACCATACAGTAAAAATGACTAATCATTCACATCTAAAATTTTCTAAAATGTTATCAGAGCAAGATCTATCTGAGTGATGTCATTATGTGTCTGCATCATTAGATCACCCAGTCTAAGAAACTAAAAAATATATTTATACTTCTTGCATAGCCTAGGATGTTAAATAACTACTAGTGCTTTAACAGAAATAATTGGTTTGACACCAAGTGGTGTAAAAGTGTTCTACGGCAAGTCAATTTTAACTTCCTATTCTTCATTACTTGCATGAAAACTTATTTTGCTTAACTGGAAGAATCAGCATAATTAATATAATAATAATCAAAATTAATATAATATAATAATCAGAATTCAGTATAATTATTTCAAATGGTCAAACATCAAATTCTTATTTCAGGAATGTGTTCAGATTTTGTTAGAACTTGGCAATAATTCATTAACTGAATTTTACTTTAAACATGGCAGACAAGTGCTGAACCTTTTCATGTTATTTACTGATGAATTTTACATAAAGAACCATTTCATATGGGGCTATATAATCAAAAAGCTGTCTTTGTTGGGTGAGGGTTGAATGTCAATTTTCAAGTGCCTTTGGAACATATTATTTTACTCATTACTCATTATTTTATTTTATTTGATAGGTTTGTGTTTCGAATGGCGCAGTGGTAGTGCTGCTGCCTCACAGTAAGAAGACTTGGGTTCGCTTCCCGGGTCCTCCCTGCGTAGAGTTTGCATGTTCTCCCTGTGTATGTGTGGGTTTCTTTCGGGGGCTCTGGTTTCCTCCCATAGTCCAAGGACATGTGGTTAGGTACATTGGTGATCCTAAATTGTCCCGTGTGTGTGTGAGGCCTGCGGTGGGGTGGCACCATGCCCAGGGTTTGTTCCTGCCTTGCACCCTGTGTTGGCTGAGATTGGCTCCAGCAGACCCCCATGACCCTGTGTTAGGATATAGCGGGTTGGATGATGGATGGATGGATGGTTTGTGTTTTGTTATTATGTTTTGTTTCTTAAGTTAAAATGAATATTTAAAGAAAAATCAAGTACACATTTCTGCATTTAATCAGCCTGTACTGGCTATTCAAAATATATTTGATTTTTCTTTTATTAATGTATTGCATGAAGATGTATCTTAACCAAACGTTTTACATGTAATGTTATTGATTAAGCCTACCACACAGTAGGAAAACTAAGTAGCCCAAAATTTTTAAAATGCCTCAATGAATGTAATTAATATTTGTGCACATTATTGAAAAAGCAAAATTAGTCACTATTGTCACGCACGCATGAGAAGGAGGCAGCCAACAAACCCTAAGGTGAGTGATACTCATGGGATAAAGGGTTGCGAAGGGGTACTAACATCTCTCTCTCTCTTTCTTCAGAAACAAAGCAGGAAAATAAAACCACCCTACCCCATTCCAGAAACCATCATGGCTGGTCCACACTCTCACTTCCAGTCCTGTCATGATGACGTCACTACCTGTTTTGTCTGGCCGCCATCTTGCTTGTTATTATTTTGCTATAAATACCTCATAGTATCAGTTGCTTGTGTCAAATGTTTTATTTTGAACTGCTTGTTCATTTTAATTTTGACCTGTCCTTTGGACATTATACAGAGCAATTCCCCAACTCTTTAAAATAACTCAGTCAATTATTTCTTTGTTACACTATATATTGTTTTTATTTGTAAATAATTTTTTTATTTGTCAATATTTATTAATATTATGCTAACTTACATATTATGCACTGCATTGAGAGAATCATTTATGGAAATAAAGGATGTAGTATGTTGATTGGTGGGCCACATGAATAGCACCACTAACCAATAGTGTGGACAGATGACTGAAGGTGGGGTTTGTGTCCTGGACAGAGAAAATGGAAAGAGAACATTTTGCAAAGCTCAAGGAGTACACAAAGCTCAATTGTTAGCAAAGCACTGTTATTTTAACTGTTGACAACAGGTACTCTTAAGCCTATGTCACATCACATGACTTTCCAGACATTTTCAGTTGTCGCCTTCATTTACATAATCATAGTGAGTAGGAGGCAGTTCTTGGTGTGCTCCTGTGAAGCCAATTGCCTAATGTGACTGAGGCCAATCAGTCCAAAACTGCTCAATTTTGTCTTTAGTTCAGAAGGGCAGGCTGCATGTGCTAGAGAGTTGACAACCAATGAATGCTTATCTGGAAGTACAAAACATAGAATGTAGCAATAAGGCATAAGGAACGTGCAGGTTTAAAGCTCATCTCTCTGAGGTCTCTTGCTTTACATACTTAAACCGAGTGGAATAATGAAAGGGTGAGCACTGCACATAAAATCACTGCAGAAATTAACCCTTTGCACAGCGCCGGCACAGACTCTATCATGCAGCCCAGGGACTATGGAAATCACAAACAAAAGAGAAGCTCAATGTGGCTGATGTATAATACTTTACATACCATAACAGAATGGAAAAAAGAAATAGAGCTTCAAGATTGGCTATGAATTAGCCACAGTTATTAACCATTTGTTCAGCACTGGCTCCATCAGGCAGAATGCTATAGGCTGTCAGAAAAAAAGGGGCAGGCATAAATCAGTGCTCAGTAAATGTGACATGGGGTGCGATTTTCACTTGCATAATTTAACATTGTGCAGCAACAAGATCAGCAACTGTGAATAGCAAATCTATCATACCATATGACAAAAAGTCATGTAATGTGATACTGGCTTTAGATGCATACTGGCTCTCATCTTGGCTACTTGTTACTTTACATCAACCTCCAGACATGAAGCATCGAGCACTGTAAAGCACTCTTACATGAACAATGAGAAAGCAACAATACATAAATGACAAACGGTGTGTGATGAATCTCGGGAGTCCCACAAGCACAAGTCTCAATACATTTTCAAAATATTGTCCACTAAAGGTTGGGGGGACAGCGTCAAAAACCCCAAGTAGAAACCCAAAGGGCTGAGAAAAATCATTATGAAATAAAGGGTTTATTTTCACAAAAGTTTTTGCAATACATGAAGATCTGAAGGGCACACAGGAATTTTCTGAACAGGCAAGGCAATTCACAGTAAACAAAGTCCCAATACAGAATCAAACGTCATAGTCGGAAACGGAACACATGTTCAAAAAATCCGGAAAACACAAAGGCATAACAAGTATAACAAGAAGCTCTCCCCTCCCTAGTGTGTTTGAAATGAACTGCCAGGAATTATGGAAGACCTTCCCATAAACAGGTTGGAGAGCTGTTCCTGGCGGTCATTGGGAGGTGGCTCCACCCCTTGGGGATCCACCCACAAAACACAAGGGACACAACTTTACATAACATTACTACTTACAAATAAGCACAAAAAAATTGTACATAATAAATGAAAGAATCATTAATGCAAATAAATGAAATAAAATTAGACACAACAGACCAGAAACATGACTTTAAACCCCAGCCAGGGAGGAAATTCTGGATGAAACATGACATTTTGGAGGAGGATTTTGGGAGCTGTGAATCCATTACCAAAGACTGAAAGGAAAGGCAGGAAATAACAACTGTTCTGTAGTTCAAAAGTGCTGTGTGGAACCCAGAAAAAAGATGAGCAGCCATTCACCATTACAGCTTAGGCCGGAGTTATACTTCATACGACGCTCCTGCTATGCAAGCGTTGTAGTGTTCATACTTGCGCGCGCACTTTACGTATATCTGGAGGAATCCACCAGGTGGCAGTGCGAGATATTATCACGGTGAGAACATGTTCGTGTTCTCTGTGTTGTGAATTGCCTAGAAAACCTATTAAATTCTGATGAAACCTTACCGCAATATCTCTGAAAAGGATGTTTATTGATTAAATCCATCAATCCAGGGATGTGTCCATTCCAGGAATCATTGGGCACGAGTGAGAAACAGTCCCTTGACGAGGCCTCAGCTCATCGCAAGGTGAATACAAGCACACACATACACTAACGTCATTTTAGCGGCACCAAATCCCCAAATCTGCAAATCTTTGGAAGGAAACCGGAGCACAGTGTGGAATACAAGCAGGAAATACCAGCAACATAACTCCCTGCGAGACAGCAGTGCTATCGCTCCGCCACCGTGACACCCCCATGTGTGTAATTATTCCCCCATGTGTGTAATTCACAGTATTCATTATTTAAATGAAATTATATGTAAAATGTAACATACACACTTTAATGCATTTCATCATGAAAGTGATATCAAGTATAAATCTAAAGATTCTAAATGTGCAGAGAGTTGGAATATCATACATTTAATTTGTTCTGTGTGACGATCTATTGCTGCTTTCCGCTGCTGAAGCAAAATGCCGACATACAGATGCATTCGTGGTGCTTTTATATTCAAGCGTTGCATATTCCCGATCGTAATGACACGATACATTTTAAAAGTCTCACATACCATCTTTTGTGCCGTCTATTTTTTATTTTTTTACTTTACCTGCTGTCAGGTCCATGAAGCTCGTAGTGATGAAAAACTGGGATGCCGTTTACAACGGTCTGCTTTAATGATAAAGTAAACTATGAGGTTAAAGTGGACATTTCGAGATTAAAGCTGAAATTTCCACTTTAATCACATACACGTTTTCACCGTGTCTTTTATTTTTTTCTCAGTGGCTCAAATACAGCGCTATACATTATGTTGCCGATGTGAAGTTGCAAAAAAAAAAAAAAAATAGACAGCACAAAAGATGGTATGTGAGACTTTTAAACTGTATCATGTCATTTATATATGTCTTTTTTATGTTTTAATTTTTGAGACTTTTAAAATGTATCGTGTCATTACAATCGAGAATATAAAAACACCACGAATGCATCTGTATGTCGGCATTTTGCTTCACAACTTTTAACCATTCATCAAACAGCAAGGCGCGCACATTGGTCCCCGAAGGATCTCCATAGAGGCTTGCTGTCACATGTAGATAGTAAACGGAGACTCTGACGTCACATTCCGACTTTTAGCACACTGTGCCCCCCGACTTTTTGCTGGTACTGCAACTCAGCGCTGCCACGTTAATTTCTGAGGACCTGCTCAGAGGACACGTGAAATGAACGCTGGGAACGCGTGGTAGCCATGATGCGTTCTGGGCATGAAGTATAAATGAGCCCTTAGAAGGAACATAACTCTTTACACATTTTGGTTCAAAAGAATACTCTTTCTCATAAAATCGTGTTTTGCAGTGACCAACAACAAAAGATAAAGTCACTAGGAAAACACAGTGTGTTGCAAAAACTAGACATAAGAGTCATAAAAAGGTTTGGGACAGCCACTCGTATATTGGTATCCCAGCTGCAAAGTTGCAAAATGTATAACAGAACTGATGAGCACAAAACCGAGTCCAAAACAGAACTGAGGGAATAGGGAAAAGATGGAGGCTTTTAAAGGGGAAGACAGGAAGTGAGATAAAAGGGGTCGGGCTCATAGGGGTCTTCAGTCATAGGCTTGAGCCCGGACGTGACATAACAGGGGCTGGAGTCGGTAAGGTCTTCTTCCATAGGCTCAGACCCGGAGGTGACGTCAAGAGGGCCAGGTGGAATCTTCCATGAATGGTCTGCAGGAAAGAGTCTGCAGGCCTGATTCGGAATTGCCCTTACTCAAGCGCTTTAGCTGCCTCCCATGCGCACGTGTGTGACAAGGCCCCCCCCCAGCCCAGACCTGTCGGGTGAACCCGAAAAACGGCATCGGCATTTGTGTGAAGAGAGCCCCGACGATGAATGAGTGAAAAATTGTACGGCTGGAGGTCAAGAAACCATTAGGTGACCCGCGGATTCAACTCCTTCTGCAGGGCCATCCACTGTAAAGGTGCATGGTCCATGACAAGGGTGAATTCCTGGCCCAACAGGTACAATACAATACAATACAGTTTATTTTTGTATAGCCCAAAATCACACAGGAAGTGCCGCAATGGGCTTTAACAGGCCCTGCCTTTTGACAGCCCCCCAGCCTTGACTCTCTGAGAAGACAAGGAAAAACTCCCAATAAAAACCTTGTAGGAAAATGGAAGAAACCTCGGGAAAGGCAGTTCAAAGAGAGACCCCTTTCCAGGTAGGTTGGGCGTGCAGTGGGTGTCAAAAGTAGGGGGTCAATACAATACAATATACACAACAGAACAATTCCTTAAGACAGCATAATAATAAAAATTTTAGAATTACGGTTTAACAGTAGATGATATGACATAATTAGGTTTGGATATTTTTAGAGTCCTGGAGACCTCATCCATCTAGCTGCATCTCCATTTGGCCATGCCACGGCTGAAACGTTGCTCCGATGAAAGGACCCCACTTTCCCATGATTCCTGTGATCCTCCATCAGGGATGACTTTACCATAGGCAGGCAAACAACTTGGCAGGTGGGCCGTGGCACCAATGGCCACATTTGGGTACCGATAAAAGAAACAGAATAGGTGAGGGTTAGTATTCAAATATAATTATTCATGTTACTTATGTTATAGTGCTAATGACTAACAACAGAGATGCAGTATGTACAGTTAATCAGCAGCTCTAGTCAGGATATGCTAAACTGAAGTAGTGAGTCTTCAGCCGGGATTTAAAGGCTGAGACCGAGGGGGCATCTCTTATGGAAGCAGGAAGACCATTCCACAGTTTAGGGGCCCTGTAACTAAAAGCTCGACCTCCCACTGTTATTTTATTAATCCTTGGAATCCTAAGCAGACCGGCATCTTGAGATCTTAATGTGCGCTCAGGTTTGTAAGTCATGATAAGTTCAGACAAGTAAGCCGGACCTTGGCCATTTAATGCTTTATATGTTAAAAGGAGGATTATGAAATCTGCCCTGAACTTAACTGGGAGCCAGTGTAAAGATTTAAGAACTGTGGTTATGTGTTCATATTTTCTTGTGGTAGTACCTCAGCTGAGTAATTGCCCATTTAATGGTCAAAGCCTATTTTTCCTATTCTTCCCTTAAAATGTCTAATATGCCCCGGGGCTGTCACCCATACAATAATTCAAAAGGGGAGAAACATGTAGACGCATATGGGACTTCCCGATAGGCAAAAAGGACAAGGGGGAGGAGCTGATCCCAATTCCTTCCATCCTCGTTGACCACCTTATGAAGCATTTGTTTGAGAGTCTGGTTTACATCTCTCTACCAGAGTGTCGGTTTGAGGATGATACGCCACGGTCTTTAGATGCTTCATTTTAAGTAACTTGGCAGTCTCCATGAAACCTAGCCACAGGAGATCCACAAACCAGTGTGTTTCTTTGTGCCGGTCCCAAGCCCAGATAAATGGGTAGGCTTAAGTCAGGAAGGTGCATCCGGTGTAAAACTTTGCCAAATCAATATGCAGACAACAATACAAATTTCCATACCAGATCAGTTGAGCCCCGGGTTAACAATGACCATCACCAGTACTGTTAGCCAACAGGGTGCTGGCAGAAATTGGGCTACTGTTGGCCAAAGAAAAAGAAGGAGAAGAAGAGGGGGGAGATGTGACCAGAGGCAGGAGGAGAGGAGGAAGGTAAAGAGTGGAACTGAGGGTAGGAACTTTGAATGTTGGCAGTATGACTGGTATGGGGAGAGAGTTAGCCGATATGATGGAGAGAAGGAAGGTTGATATATTGTGCGTCTAAGAGACTAAATGGAAGGGGAGTAAGGCCAGGTGGATTGGAGGAGGATTCAAATTGTTCTATCATGGTGTGGATAGGAGGAGAAATGGAGTAGAGGTTATTCTGAAGGAACAGTATGTCAAGAGTGTTTTGGAAGTGAAAAGAGTGTCGGACAGAATAATGATAATGAAGCTGGGAATTGGAGGTGTGATGATGAATGTTGTTAGTGCATATGCAACGCAAGTTGGGTGTGCAATGGATGAGAAAAAAGAGTGAGTTGGATGAAGTGATGAACAGTGTACCTAAGGGACAGAAAGTGGTGATTGGAGTGGATTTCAATGGGCATGTTGGTGAAGGTAACAGTGGAGACGAGGAGGTGATGGGTAGGTATGGTGTCAAGGAGAGTAATGAAGAAGGTCAGAGGATAGTGGATATTGCCAAAAGGATGGACATGGTTGTAGTGAATACATATTTTAAGAAGAGGGAACATAGGGTGTCGTACAAGAGTGGAGAAAAATGCACACAGGTAGATTACATACTATGCAGAAGAGGCAATCTGAAGGAGGTTAAAGACTGGAAAGTAGTTGCAGGGGAAAGTGTAGTTAAGCAGCATAGGATGGTGGTATGTAGGATGATGAGTGAGGGCAGAGCCAAGGATCAAATGGTGGAAGCTGAAAAAGGAAGACTGAAAGGTTGAGTTTAGGGAGAAGGTGATACAGGCACTGAGTGTCTTCATTAACAGCAAGTGATTGGGTGTGAGTGGTTCTAAATCATTTGGGTCATCTGATGTCTTTGTAAGGGGTCTGCTATTAAGTATTCCACTGCACACATCATTGTATGAAGATTTTGATCATCGAGTGTTTGCTGGTTTAATGTTGAATTTAAGATCTTTCTTATACTTCTGATTTGTCTTTCCCACACTACGCCTTGATGAGAGGCTGTTGGTGGATTGAAAATCCATTTGATTTCTTTCTGTATTATAGTGTTGCCAATTTTTTTGTGTTCCAAGTTTTTAGCAGCTTCTCGTAGCTCTCTTTCTGCTCCAATGAAATTTGTTCCATTGTCTGAGCTCATGATTTCAACTTGTCCTCTTCTGCTGATAAATCAAAGTTTGGCTTGGATACAGGAATCTGTGTCTAAATTATGCACAATCTGTATGTGTGTGGCTCTAGTTGTTAAACAGGTGAAGATTACTCCATACCTTTTGACTAAGCTTCATCCTCTTTTGACAAGAAAGGGACCAAAATAATCCATTCCAACATTAGTGAAAGGTGGTTGATTGGGTGCTAAGCGATCTTCTGGCAAATCTGCAATTTTTTGCTCACCTGCCTTCGCATTCTGCTCATTGTGCACTTTGAAATAATTTTTCTGATAGCTGCATTTGCTTGAGGTATCCAGTATTTCTGACTCAGAAATGAGTGTAGCGATATGTGAGTTTTTATGTATAATCGTAGGCTGTTTTGCCTCTTTTGGCATAGCAGATTTACTCAGTCTTCCTCCAACTCACAATATTCCTTCTTGCATTACTGGGTCCAGTTTGATGATTTTACTACTTTTATTTACACGTTGATTTTTACGTAAGGCTTTAACCTCCTCTGGGTAAGCTTGTAGTTGACTGAGGCGAATAAGTTCATTTTCTGCTTTCGACAAGTCATCTAGAGACAGTGGCTTTAGTCTCATTGATGATTTATATTCCTTCATATGTTCTGCGATCAGTGTTTTTTGTTTCTCTGGGTTGTGTCCAGATTTACTGACTGTATATTGAATTGCCTTTCTTTCTTCTTTCAGGCGCATTAGCACCTCTTTGAACCAGAGGAACCAAACTATTGCTTTCTTTAAATTTAACCATTTTGAGTAGCACTCCACAAGTCTTTTTACTGGTTCAGTTTTTTCTTTTACACTTGCAAAATTTACTACACACTTTTTGATTTTCGGATCGTCGCTATCAGTCAGGTCTATTTTGTCTGGTGTCTTAGGCCATTATATGTTCTGGCTGTAGCAGGAAATTTGGGTTTTGTATCCAAGTCTTACTTTTGATGAAGCTTTCTATTATCAAACCTCTTGATGCCTGATCCGCAGGATTTTGTGAAGATGCGACATACCACCATTGCGAGGGTTGTGTGTGCTCTCTTATCACTGCGATTCTGTTGACGGCAAAAGTTTTATAGCGTGCACTTTCATTTGCAATGTACCTTAGTACTGTGGTGCTGTCAGTCCAAAAGATTGACTCTTGTAGGGGAATCTTTAGTTCTTGTTTTAACATTTTGTCCATTTTGACTGCTACCGCTGCTGCTGTAAGTTTTAACCTTGGTATTGTGACAGGTTTTAGTGGTGCCACTCTTAATTTCCCCATTAGAAATGAACAATGTCTCTCATTTTCTTTGTTAGTCAGAAGGAGGTAGGAAACAGTGCCATACCCGTTTTCCGAGGCATCTCCGAAATGATGTATTTGTGCGGTCATTATTTGACCAAATCCAGGCGGTTTAATGCGCCTGTCTACATTGTAATCCTCAAGTAACTGTAAATTGTCCATCCATTTTTTCCATTGCCAAAATACTTAGCTTCCACTTCTTGATCCTAAGCATATTTTTCTTTACACAGTTCTCTTAGAATAAGCTTAGCAGGCAATATAACTGGTGCTAAAAATCCAAGTGGGTCATATATTGAACTGACCACTGATAGAATACCACATCTTGTAGCAGGCTTATCTTGCAACTTTACCTGAAACTTGAAACTGTCAGTTTGTGTGCACCATTGAACGCCCAAGGCTCTTTCAACTGGTAGCAGATCATGGCTTAAGTCTAAGTCCTTTATATCTATTGGCCTGTCTTCTTCAGGAATGGACAACAAGAGTGCTCTACTATTACTTATCCATTTTGTAAGATAAAATCCTTGAAGATCTTGGGCCAATTTTATGGCTTGTTCTTCTGTAGCAACTGACTTTAAACAGTCATCAACATAAAAATTATTTAACACAGTATTAACCGCTTCCTCTGTAGCTGTGCCTCTTGCATCCTCTGCTGTTCTTCTTAAGGCATAAGAAGCACAACTTGGTGACAAAGTTGCACCAAAAAGATGCACTGTCATTTTGTATTCCTCAAATTCATTGTTTAGATTACTTTCAGGCCACCACAGAAAATGAAGATCTGTGTCTTTTTCTGGAATGTTTACTTGATAGAACATTGATTTAATGTCTGCCATGAGAGCAATTGGTTCCTTTCTGTTTCTTGTAAGAACTCCAATGAGTGTATTAGTTAAATCAGGTCCTTTCAGTAACTGTTCATTTAATGAAAAGCCTTGGTAAGTGGCTATACAGTCAAATACCACTCTAATCTTATTTTTCTTTGGATGATATACTCCATGGTAAGGGATGTACCACATTTTCTTTTTTTCAAGGGTCCGCTGTTCAGTGGGTACCTTGATGGCATATCCTTTGTCCAAATTGTCTTTCATGAAAATTTTGTATTCCTCATGGAACGTTGGATACTTTTTAAGCTTCCTTTTAAGTCATATAGCACGTTGTTCTGCAACACAGCCATTATTTGGCACTTTAAGTGTTTCATCTTTAAAAAGCAGATAAATACAATATTGTCCATCTACTTGCCTTGCAGTATCTGAGGCTATACACATGAATTTAATGTCCTCCTGTGACATTTCTTCCTTTTCCTCACAGATGCACTCTGGAAAGTCTGTATTGTATTGCTGGAGTAACATTTGTTCCACCTCCACTATTGTCACATAATTGACTGAACATCTTTTCAATCTTTCATTGTCTGACTCCTTTGTTAGGCAATTAACAATCCATCCTAGAACTGTTTTCATTGCAAAAGGTCATTCTCCTTTACTATGTATGATTTCCCATGGTTCCATGATTTTACGAGAGTCTGTACCTATTAACAAACTCACTTCTGTATTTATTTGGGGTAGATGTACATCTTTAAGATAAGGCCATTTCATAATATCTTCTTGAATAGGAATTTTTTTTTACATTCAAATATGACGTTTACTGTATGCACCTCTGGTAAGTCATAAAATATGTTTTCTTCTAGCCCACAGACTTGCATGCTGGTTAAGACTTTATATTTTAATGGCTTTTCTGAATTTTCTAGGGTGTCGAGATATAGGTGTGACTTTCTTCCTGAAAGGTTTAGTTGCTCTCGTAAGCTTTCTGTGCAAAATGTGGCTGAGCTATAGAAGTCTACTAGAGCACATGTTTCGATATATTTTTCACTCCTTTTGGACTTAACTTTGACTGGAACTCCACTTAAGACGTCCTTTTCATCTTTAAGAGGTTTAACTTTATCATCAGAATTCTTTTCTTTGTTTACGTGTAAAATAACTGGGTGAAATTGAGAGCATATACTGCATTTAATCTTTTCTTCACAATTTTTATTAAGATGTCCTTATTTAAGGCATTTAAAACATAAGCCTTTGGATTTCAAAAAGTAAATTTTACTTTCATAAGTTAAATTCTGAATTGCATTGCAGTCATTAAGATCATGTTTTTTATCACAGAAAAGACAGTGCTTACTGCGTACATGTCCAGTCGTCTCCCTTTATTTCCCTTTTCTACGGTAGCGGCAAAATTTGAGACAAAATTGCCCTTTCTCATTCCGCCTTTTACTGGATATTTTTCATAATCAATCTTTTCTTTTTCCCTTTTGAAGGTATGACTTTGATATGAAGCATCATACATTGGACCCAAGGAAGCTATAAACCAGTTTTCTAGAAATCCATATAAGTCAGCAAGACCTAGTCTTCTTCATTCTTTATTCTCGATCTTTGCTGCTTTATTTTGCCAGAGCTCTCATAGCTCTTGGGGAAGCTTTGATGACATAGTACAAATATTTAAATTGTTATCAAATTCGTGTCCATTCTTTAAACCCGACATAACACTTGTGCAATTACCAAGAAAGAGTGTGTATGCCTTTAGGCTATATCCATTGCCCGTTCCTATTTGTGGCCATTTCCTAATTTTCTTCATATAAGCATCCCCTAATTGTGTATGGTTTCCATAAATGGTTTCAATCATTTCTCTACCTTTTCTCTTCCCCTCTGCTGGCGGTAGATACGTGCAGTTCTGTACCATTTCTTTAGGCGCATCTTTGGTACTTTAGTACTCTAATTTGTCTCCAGGATCACTTAACACTTGATTGATAGTCTGATAGAAAGTTCTTATAAAATTTACATAGGCTAATGGATCTCTGTTGAATATTGGAACCTTTCTATAGGGTATGTTGGGGGCTTGTGTTTTATTTTGTTGTTCTTTCCGATGATCATAGTGCTGATCATAAAGCAGTGGCTGAGGAGGTGATGGTGCTCTATTTTGTTAATCATAAAGCAGTTTTTGAGGATTATTTTTACCTTCTTCTTTATACAGAAAATCACAAATATGTGTATTATGTGGTTTTGCATATCTTACATCTAGTTTCTGAGGAACATTATAAGGATCCAGTCTATCTGGGCTGTGATTGCACCCTTTAAGCGCTCTCAATTTTACATCATATTCTGTGATGGCTACCTCTAAAGCCAATTGATCTCTTTTAGCCTTTAATCGTATTTCTTCAGTTTCCCACTGCGCTTTCCACTGTGCTTCTTCAGTCTTACTTTTGGCTATCAGCTGTGCTTCCGCAAAATTTAGAGCCTGTAGCCTTCTTTGGTTCTTTGCTTTAGCCAACAGCACAGCGTGTGCTGTCTCTTGAGATCTGAGGGCACTAACTGAAGTAGCTGCTGAGCTTGTGCTGCATTCAGATTTTGCAGAGATTTGGGAGTTTTTAACTGAAATAGCCATTGAGCTTGCATGACTTTTAATTTGAATGGAAATCTGTGAGATACTGTCTTCTGGAGAAACGTCAGGAATGTCATTCATCGTTCTGTAATCCCTGAATTGGTTAGCCAAAAAGTTGGGCTGTTGATTGAGGCATTTATTTTGTTGTGCTTCTAATATCAATTCCATTGTATTTCCACAAAACGTGTGCATAGTCTTTGTTTTAGCATCAACGTTATTTTGTATCACTTTCTTTGCATCTTCAGTGTTCTGGATGGATAAAAGTTTATTGCTTAACTTTTTATATTCCAATCTCAAGTTGGTGAACTGATTCTTGATAATTAGATTCTACTTTTTCACAGTTAAGTTCATTTTGTTGTAAATCCATTAGAGTCTCCATCACATCAGATAATTGTTTGTATTTATAATCCATTGCTGTTTGAAGATTAGTTGTCATTGAATTGAACAGCTTTCTGTCATCATGGAGATGGTCCTCCATTTAAGCGTCATAACCGTCGCAACTTCCGCTCAGACCACTGATACTTTCGTTAGGGGTTCGAAATTTCTTCTAGCTCCCGGATTCAGATGCCATGGTGATCCCACAAGGTACTGTACTTAAACTCCTTTGTAATTTATACAGTCTCGCAAAGACCACTAGCAATTCTCAAATATGTCCTACTCCAATCAAAGACAAAAATTAAAAGTACCTGTCTTTTTCAAGATGTCATTGCTTTCTTTCGTTGCAGTCCGATTTCAGGCATGGGACACGCAAGTTACTTTCTTTTTTTAATCCAAGGCAATTTTCAAGCTTTCAATCCTATGCAGGTTTCAATCTTTAGGCAGGTTTCAATTCTAGACAGGTTTTTAACTTTAGTGTAGCTGCTGAAGTATAAGGCAAAACGCCTAACTACAGTGGGATAAAATTGATGAGCCACAGCATGAAGTTATGGGAAAGAGTAGTGGAAGATAGGTTAAGAAGTGAGGTGATGGTTAGTGAGCAGCAGTATGGTTTCATGCCAAGAAATAGCACTAGAGATGTGATGTTTGCTCTGAGGGTGTTGATGGAGAAGTATAGAGAAGGCCAGAAGGTGTTGCATTGTGTCTTTGTGGACCTGGAGAAAGCATATGACAGGGTGCCTCGAGAGGAGCTGTGGTACTGTATGAGGAAGTCGGGAGTGGCAGAGAAGTATGTAAGAGTTGTACAGGATATGTATGAGGGAAGTGTGATTGTGGTGAGGTCTGCGGTAAGAGCGATGGATGCATTCAAGGTGGAGGTGGGATTACATCAGGGATTTGCTCTGAGACCTTTCTTATTTGCAATGGTGATGGACAGGTTGACAGACAAGATTAGACAGGAGTCCCTGTGAACTATGATGTTTGCAGGTGACATTATGATCTGTAGTGATAATAGTGAGCAGGTTCAGGAGACCCTGGAGAGATGGAGATATGCAGTAGAGAGGAGAGGACAGTAGTGAGACTGGCTATGTTATTTGGGTTGGAGACGGCAGAACTGACCAGAAAGCAGGAGACAGAGCTGGAGGTGGCAGAGTTAAAGATTTTAAGATTTGCATTTGGGGTGACGAGGATGGACCGGATTAGAAATGAGTATATTAGAGGGTCAGCTCAAGTTGGACGGTTGGGAAACAAAGTCAGAAAGGAGAGATTGCAATGGTTTGGACATGTGCAGAGGAGAGATGCTGAGTATATTGGGAGAAGGATGCTAAGGATAGAGCTGCCAGGCAAGAGAAAACGAGGAAGGCCCAAGAGAAGGCTTATGGATGTGGTGAGAGAGGACATGCAGGTGATGGGTGTAACAGAACAAGATGCAGAGGACAGAAAGATATAGAAGAAGATAATCCACTGTGGCGACCCCTAACGCAGTGTCGGGAATTTTCTAGGGGCGCTGCGAAAACTTTTGTAAAATATTTAGCATTGCTAGTGTTTTTGAACTTTTGATTGATTAAAAAGATAATGTTTAAAAAAAATTTATGTTGGAAAAACAGATAACGGTTAATCAGATTGTTGAATAAACGAATGTATTTATTTTGAATGCAAGTTAAAATTTTCGCTCTTCACCATTCATCATAATATCAACACCAGTGGTGTCAAAAATACATCTTGTGAGACTTAAAATGTGTCGTTGTTAGAAGATCTTGCTCACTGTAAGGATAGAAGAAGCCGGAGCCAATATAGAACAAGAAAATACAAACGCTACATTTCGGCTCTTGCCGACGAGAGAGTATCGCTGTAGCGATGTACCACTTAATCGTCTGAGTATTACTATGGAAAAATTAAACTAATTTTTGCTCTGACACCACTGATCAACACATTAAACTTTGTAAACTCAGTGACCTTTTCCCAGTTCTTTGTGGTGAAAAACATTTTGTTGTGACGCAAGCATTCGATACTTCCTTGTAATTTAATTCTCAACGATTATCACTCTCTTATTATTTACGGTAATTTTAATTAAACTTTAGCTAGAAAATTTCATACATAGTTTATTCTAAAAACTCCCAAAAAACGTAGATGAGATTTCTAATTAGAAAAGATGCAAGTGATAAGAAAGATAAACTGAACAAGAACAGGCAAGATAAGAAAACTGTAACATCAACAGGAAAAAAGCGGAAATACGATGAAGATTATCTTAAATATGGTTTCATTCCATCTGATAATGATCCGTCACTGCTGTTTTGTTTGATTTGCCGAAGAAATCTCAGCAACGAAGCAATGTTGCCAAGTAAATTGCATCGCCATATTGAGACAAAGCATCGTGAGCAGATGGGCAATCCGATCAGTTATTTCGAGAGTCTATGATCAAATCTTCAAAAACAATCGAAAATATTCAAGAAATTTATGACCACATCAGATGAAGCTCAAACTGCTAACTACTTGATAGCTCAACTCATCGCTCAAAAGAAAAAAGCTCACACGGAAGCCAAGGAAATAATCTTGCCTGCTTTAAAAATTGCAGCTGGATGTATGTGGACGAATGATGTCGTTGAGAAGTTTAAAAATATTCTGCTGTCGTCAAAAACTATTGCAAGAAGAATCAAAGATATGTCAGATGATATTGAATTACAAATGAAAAAATGCTTTGAAGATCGTTTAAGAAAATGGGCTATCCAGCTTGACGAAAGCACAGACATTAGCAATAAAGCTCAGTTGCTGACATTTTTGAGGTTCGTTAATGCAGGAAAAATTGTGAATAATTTCTTCTTTTGTCAAGAACTGAAACAAAAAGCTAATGGTGCCGACATTTTTGAATTAGTCGATGAAAATGTTACAAAGTTCAACTTGAGATGGGAAAATTGTGTCAGCGTCTGCACAGATGGAGCTCCAGCTATGCAAGGCTTGAAAAAAGAATTCGTCACACACGTTCTTAAGAAAACTCCAAGTGTCAAATCTGTTCATTGTATGATTCAAAGAGAAGTTCTTGTTTCAAAAGCAGTTCCTCCCATCCTTGCAGCAACTCTAGATGAGTTTGTCAAAGTGATCAACTACATTAAATCAAATGCTCTTCGATCAAGGATTTTTGCAGCTCTTTGCGAAGCAATGGATTCTGATTACAAGACTTTGCTTTATCACAATGAAGTCTAATGGCTATCGAAAGGAAAAGTTTTAAATCGGTTTGTTTTCATGAAAATTGAAATTATCTCATTCATTGATACCGAAAAAATTGATTTTCCTTTCCTGATGAGTGATGTTTGGTGGTTGCGAGTTGCATTCTTGAGTGATCTTTTTGACAAACTAAATAAAGTTAATTTAAGTTTACAAGGCACTCAGGAATACATTATCACTATCTCTGGCAAGTTAAAAGCGTTTAAGGAAAAACTTGGCTTATGGAATTTAAAAGCAACTTAAACTTTGCATCTTTTCCGATGGTTGACCAAAATCCTTTAAAATTCCTTATCAAGCTAGAAATCAAAGAAACTTTGAAGTTTTTATCAGCATCTATTGTGAAGTATTTTCCTAATCTGGATGCTTCGGAAATGGTATGGGTATTCAACCTATTCATGGACTGTGAAATTAAAAATCTTGAAGGAGAGGAGGAAGAAAATTGAATTGATTTAAGAAATGATTTGGTTTTCGAAGGATTATTCGCTGAAAAGGAGCTGTCTGAGTTTTGGTTGTGTTTGAGCAGCAAATTTCCTAAACTCAGTAACAAGGCCGTCGAATCACTGTTACCATTTGGAAGCTCTTATCTCTGTGAGCAAGGTTTTTCAACACTTACAGAAATGAAGTCTAAGAAACACGAGAGACTTCAAATGATCTACAAGGAAATGCGCGTCTGTCTTTCGAAAATTGATCCTCGCATCAATCTCATATGTGCTGAAAAACAATCTCAAAGTTCACATTAATTAAATTTAAGATTTATCCTTTGATTCCTTTATTAATAAAATGTCTTTCAAACTTGTGAAATTAAGCTGTTTTTATTGGTGACTAGCAAAATACCCGCAATTCGCAGCGGAGAAGTAGTGTGTTAAAGAAGTAATGAAAAAGAAAAGGAAACATTTTAATAATAACATAACATGATTGACAACGTTATTGTGTTGTCATTGTTATGAGTGTTGCTGGCATATATATATACTGTATACATATATATAGTACAGGCCAAAAGTTTGGACACACCTCCTCATTCAATGTGTTTTCTTTAATTTCATGACCATTTACAGCACTCCATCACTCTCCTTCTTGGTCAAATAGCACTTACACAGCCTGGAGGTGTGTTTGGGGTCATTGTCCTGTTGAAAAATAAATGATCGTCCAACTAACCTGACTTCTGCATAACACAACTGCTGGTCCCAACCCCATTGATAAAGCAAGAAATTCCACTAAATAACCCTGATAAGGCACACCTGTGAAGTGAAAACCATTTCAGGTGACTACCTGTTGAAGCTCATCGAGGGAATGCCAAGAGTGTGCAAAGCACTAATCAGAGCAAAGGGTGGCTATTTTGAAGAAACTAGAATATAAAACATGTTTTTAGTTATTTCACCTTTTTTTGTTAAGTACATAACTCCACATGTGTTCATTCATAGTTTTGATGCCTTCATTGAGAATCTACCAATGTAAATGGTCATGAAAATAAAGAAAACACATTGAATTGAGGAGGTGTATCCAAACTTTTGGTCTGTACTGTATATACACACACATATATTTATATATACATTTATATATACACATATACAAATATATACACATATATATACACATATATAAATACACATATATAAATACACATATATATAGACATATATATATATACAGTGGAACCTCGGTTTGCGAGCATAATTCGTTCCGGAAACGTGCTTGCAATCCAAAGCACTCGTATATCAAAGCGAATTTCCCCATAAGAAATAATGGAAACTCAGATGATTCGTTCCACAACCCAAAACTATTCATATAAAAATGATTAATACAAAATATAAAGTAAAATACATAATACAAATTAACCTGCACTTTACCATTAAAAAGAATCATGCTGGTGTGAGTTTCTAAACTCATGTGGGATTCCACCCAACGGGACGACACGCAGAAGAGCGTCCCAAAGCAATCGCAGTCTCCCAGTGCTGTAGCAGTTCGCCGTATAAGCATGCTATAAGCGCCTGTCGTCAATGGGTCATACAAGGAACATTATAAAGATCCCGCTACAATAAATAACAGCGCTGTTGCTGTTTCAAGCTGAATAAAGCTGGTGTTAAAGTACTGAGACTCAGCTTCGTGTTTTGGGGAGCAAGATGGGGACTTGCACTTCACAGCGCACGCACACACAGTCACAATGCTGTTGTAAACAGTATACGCTTGTACGGATGTTGACTATATGAGTGAGGCACACAGACTCAGACGGAGAATAGGAGACGATTGCCAGAGAGAGAGAGAGAGAGAGAGAGAGACGGGCAAGTGAGATAAGGAGAGGGAGAGAGAGAGAGAGACGGGCGAGTGAGCGTGTGAGATAAGGAGAGAGAGAGAGACGTGCTGGGCGAGCGAGATAAGGAGAGAGAGAGACACACGCTGGGCGAGCGAGCAAGATAAGGAGAGGAGAGACGCGCTGGGCGAGCGAGCAAGATAAGGAGAGAGAGAGAGAGACGCGCTTGGTGAGATCAGCTCAGTTGTGATCACATGACACTCAGCAGACAAAGTGTATCCATACTACTAGTATTGCAAGACATTGCTCATTTATCAAGTCAAAATTTATTAAAAATTTTTGCTCGTCTTGCAAAACACTCGTAAACCAAGTTACTTGTAAACCGAGGTTCCACTGTATATATATATATATATATATATATATATATATATATATATACACACACACATATATATACATATACATATCTACATATATACTGTATATACACATATATATACAAATCTACATATATATACAGTATATATATCTACATATATACTTTGTATATTAGGGGTGGGACTCGATTAGAAGCTGTGTAATAATTAATCCTGATTAATCGTATGTAATCACACATGATAATTTGCCCCAAATCGCAATTTTTTTTTAAATTTAAAAGGGTTTTAGTGGGTGACAGAATCAAATAATAGACATGGACATGAATATTGTAAACTCAACCTGTTTTAATTTCTGAAACAAAAAATGCATTTAAACTGCATTTCATTTCAAAACAGAAACAAAAATATGATCCCTGGCTAAAATTGGCCAGACTTAAAAATAAAGTGGTATTTTAAGTACATTTTCAGAATAGTATTGTATTTAAATAATAATAACAAAAATTTCAACATTAAAGTGCAGTTTTTCTTCTTAAAAAATAAGGCAGAAAAATAAAAGGTAATTTGACCAGCTTCACCTTTAAACTCTGAGTAACCTTAGCCAAAATTATTTTGTACACAAAACCATGCTTTTATCAAGTCTTCCGTCGGGTAGTCTTTTGAAATGAAATTTTTCTCAGATCAGTCCTAGGAACGCGCTTTATTCCGACTCTTAACATTTTTGTAGCTCTGATGTGAGCATCAATGTAATCGATGTACCAGGAAATCATGCATTAACAAAAGTTCCCCTTTGCTTGGAATTGTAAGTGTGATTAAATGCGTTATTTTTTTTAACGCATTATGGAGTACATGCATCGAAGCTTCTCAGCTGTGCTTGTGCTAAGAAAAGGAAACATTTTAAAGATAAAGTAACATGATTGTGAATGTAATAGTTTTGTGACCGTTATGAGTGTTGCTGGCTTCAAGGATTTTATTATAATTTCTTTCAATCAGGTTCGTATTTGGACAGTTTGCACAAAACCACGCTTCTATCAAGGCTTCCGTCGGGTAGTCTTTTGAAATGAATTTTGCCAGCGATCAATCCTAGGAACGCGCTTTATTCCGACTAACATTTTTGTAGCTCTGATGTGTGCATCAATGTAATCGATGTACCAGGAAATCATGCACTGACAAAAGTTCCCCTTTGCTTGGAATGCAAAGTGTGATTTTTTTAACGCATTATGGAGTACATGCATCGAAGCTTCTCAGCTGTACTTGTGCTAAGAAAAGGAAACATTTTAAAAATAACGTAACATGATTGGCAAAGTAATAGTTTTGTGACTGTCATGAGTGTTGCTGTCATCAAGGATTTGATTATCATTATTTCTTGCAATTAGGTTCGTATTTGGAATCCATCAAGGAAGAAAAATGAAAAACATTATTTGTACAAAATCTTAATTTATTTATCCACTCCTAAATAATTAAATGGGCAGGCTATTTCGTATCAGTGCAATACGCTGCTTGTTAAAACGGATGACTCCCGCTCTCACGTGCAAGTCTGCGTGGATATTATGAACTACCATATCTGTTCAAGTTCTATTTAAATTTTAAATAGAAGGAGTTTTTATTTAGACGACAGAAATGTCTTTGGTAGGAATGTAAGTTAAATGTAGGCAACATTGCATAAATTTTTCTTCACCATAGAAATGTAAAGAGTAAATTCGCCTTACATTCCAACCAAAGATATTTGTGTCGACTAAATAGAACTTGAAAAGATATATTTTTTCGAATGTGATCGCGCAATTCAGATCGAGTTGATGGCGCACTACATCGAGCTCGCGTGCTATTGTGGTTTCGCCTGCATGCCTCAATAATAATTAAATCGCTCTTACTTTTTTACCGTTCATCTGATTACACTGAATATGGCTTTACCAAAACAATCATTGATGGCGAATAAAGTATCCATTATTCATAAAGCTTCAATTGGTGATTTGTCTTTCTGCTTTAACCGCATATTTTTTCATATGTCTCAAACCAAGGGGATGTGAGGGTAAAAAGAATCTGGAAGCCCTGATATATATGTATGTGTGTGTATATATATGTATGTATATATATATTGAAATAGTTTTACTGTGAAATAATGCAAAAAGTACGCGACACGTGTTTCACCCTAATTTTGGGGTCATCAGGCGTACATACTCAGTGCACCCCCTCTCAGGAATCGAACCTCGGACGTCAGCGCTAGAGGCGAAGCCTCTTCCATTGCGCCACGGCGTGTGGTTTGTCTGTTTAGCTTGTGGGAACTGACAGGGATGGGCGGATACCCCCGAGCCCTCTCAACGCGCTGCGGAAGCGCCGCAAAGGTCCAAAGAAAAGCCAGCCTCCCCACGCTGTTACAAGTGCGGTGAGACCGGCCACCTACTGCCGACCTGTCCCCTCAACACCACCTCGGAGCCGATGGACTGCACCTGGGCCACCGCGGAAAGGTACTGTACTCCGTCGCACCCGCTGGCAAGTCCAAACATGGGAGTGGTGTTATTGAATGGGCACTTGGTGGTGGCTCTGTTTGACTCCGGCAGCAACATTACCATTGTCGCTCGCCATTATGTATTACCGCAACAGTGGCTTAAGCAACATTTGCAAGTCACTTGTGTGCATGGGGAGACCAAGTCATACCGTTCCGCTTGCTGTTACATCACCTGGAAGGGGCAATTGCCTAATTTGGTGGTCGGGGTGTTACCCGAACCCCCCTATCCAGTGATTTTGAGACAAGACTGGTCACACAGAAACTGCAGTCAGACACACACCGCTCCCGGGGCCTCACTGGGTCTGGCTATGAGGGGACGAGGCGCCCTTCCCGCGGTCTCCACGCCATGCTCTGGGGCAGGCCCTAATGGCGCAGGCACATCGGAGGGCGCTTCCTCGGCGACGGACCCTGACCCAGAAGTATCCGCCGGAGAAGGGACAAGCCAGGGAACGCTTCCGCTAACCCGCTCACAAGACCCCCTGAGCAACTTGGACCATCAATTTCGGTCCACGCCTGCCTCATTTAAAAGGGAGCAGTGGAATGACAATTCCCTGCGGTTTGCCCGGAATGCGATTGTTCTTCCAGGCAGCTCACAAGCTGACGGTTCCATGCCACGCGAGCCCTTCTTTGTTCTGGAGAATGATCTGCTGTATCGGGTGGCAACCCACGAGGGCGAGGTGCGGAAATTGTTGCTAGTGCCGCGTACCTTCCGGCGGGAGGTATGTGAACTAGCTCCCGCTCACCTCCTAAGCGCCCACCTCGGGGCCGAAAAAACTTTGGAGAGAATCAAACTCCGCTTTTACTGGCCCGGGATCAACGAGGAGGTCCGGTGCTTCTGTCAATCCTGTCTGGAATGTCAGATTCGCCAGATTCCTAGGAGGGACCGCGCTCCTCTCGTCCCAATACCTCTGATAGATATCCCTTTTGATAGAATAGGGGTGGACCTGTAGTAAGGACCCCTGATTTCAGGCTTCCTTTTATCCTCCAGACCGACGCCTCGGACACAGGCCTGGGCGCCGTGTTGAGCCAAAGCGTCGATGGTGTCGAACACCCTGTGATGTACTTAAGCCGGAAACTGCTGGACTGAGAGACCAGGTATGCGGCAGTGGAAAGGGAAGCCTTGGCCATTAAGTGGGCGGTAACCCATCTCCGGTACTACCTGCACTTCAGTGGATGTCCCTGCACAAAGAGTCGAATCCGCGGGTCACCAGGTGGTTTCTGGACCTACCTCCCTATAAGTTCACGGTCACTTATTGTTGCGGCAACCTTCAGGCCAATGCCGATGCCCTCTCTCGCGTCCACGACCTCTCGGTTAGGTCCGCCCGACCTGATGGTCTTGGGCTGAGGGGGGGGGGTCGTGTCACGCACGCGCGAATAGGAGACCATGGATGGACCTTAAAACGCTTCAGAAGACGTTTGCCAGCAGGGAGTGGCGGGGTACTAACCTTTCTCCTTTGCCTTCTTCCAGGAAAAAAGTCACTCCGCCATCATAAGCCTTCCCGCAGTACGCTTAGTTCCACCCTTCCTCCGCCATCTTTCCTGACGTCATCAGTCCCATCCTCCCTCACGGTTCCTTCCCAGCATTCCTCCACTTCCGGCTCCTACCTTATAAAATGGCCGCCGACGCCTAGAATGGCGTTGCGCATATGAACCTGTTTGTGTTTATGTTTGACCTGAGTTTTCTTTTTTGAATTGTGGATTGTCTACAATATACGGGGCCGGAAAACCCCAAAATTTTATGCTGCTTATTGTTGCATCTTTTACAATATATATATATATATATATATATATATACAGTGGTGTAAAAAACTATTTGCCCCCTTCCTGATTTCTTATTCTTTTGCATGTTTGTCATACAAAATGTTTCTGATCATCAAACACATTTAACTATTAGTCAAATATAACACAAGTAAACACAAAATGCAGTTTTGAAATGATGGTTTTTATTATTTAGGGAGAAAAAATCCAAACCTACATGGCCCTGTGTGAAAAAGTAATTGCCCCTGAACCTAATAACTGGTTGGGCCACCCTTAGCAGCAATAACTGCAATCAAGCGTTTGCGATAACTTGCAATGAGTCTTTTACAGCGCTCTGGAGGAATTTTGGCCCACTCATCTTTGCAGAATTGTTGTAATTCAGCTTTATTTGAGGGTTTTCTAGCATGAACCGCCTTTTAAGGTCATGCCATAGCATCTCAATTGGATTCAGGTCAGGACTTTGACTAGGCCACTCCAAAGTCTTCATTTTGTTTTTCTTCAGCCATTCAGAGGTGGATTTGCTGGTGTGTTTTGGGTCATTGTCCAGTTGCAGCACCCAAGATCGCTTCAGCTTGAGTTGACGAACAGATGGCCGGACATTCTCCTTCAGGATTTTTTGGTAGACAGTAGAATTCATGGTTCCATCTATCACAGCAAGCCTTCCAGGTCCTGAAGCAGCAAAACAACCCCAGACCATCACACTACCACCACCATATTTTACTGTTGGTATGATGTTCTTTTCTGAAATGCTGTGTTCCTTTTACGCCAGATGTAACGGGACATTTGCCTTCCAAAAAGTTCAACTTTTGTCTCATTAGTCCACAAGGTATTTTCCCAAAAGTCTTGGCAATCATTGAGATGTTTCTTAGCAAAATTGAGACGAGCCCTAATGTTCTTTTTGCTTAACAGTGGTTTGCGTCTTGGAAATCTGCCATGCAGGCCGTTTTTGCCCAGTCTCTTTCTTATGGTGGAGTCGTGAACACTGACCTTAATTGAGGCAAGTGAGGCCTGCAGTTCTTTAGACGTTGTCTTGGGGTCTTTTGTGACCTCTTGGATGAGTCGTCTCTGCGCTCTTGGGGTAATTTTGGTCGGCCGGCCACTCCTGGGAAGGTTCACCACTGTTCCATGTTTTTGCCATTTGTGGATAATGGCTCTCACTGTGGTTCGCTGGAGTCCCAAAGCTTTAGAAATGGCTTTATAACCTTTACCAGACTCATAGATCTCAATTACTTTTGTTCTCATTTGTTCCTAAATTTCTTTGGATCTTGGCATGATGTCTAGCTTTTGAGGTGCTTTTGGTCTACTTCTCTGTGTCAGGCAGATCCTATTTAAGTGATATCTTGATTGAAACAGGTGTGGCAGTAATCAGGCCTGGGGGTGGCTACGGAAATTGAACTCAGGTGTGATATACCAAAGTTAGGTTATTTTTTAACAAGGGGGCAATTATTTTTTCACACAGGGCCATGTAGGTTTGGATTTATTTTCTCCCTAAATAATAAAAACCATCATTTAAAAACTGCATTTTGTGTTTACTTGTGTTTTATTTGACTAATGGTTAAATGTGTTTGATGATCAGAAACATTTTGTGTGACAAAGATGTAAAAAAATAAGAAATCAGGAAGGGGGCAAATAGTTTTCACACCACTGTATATATATATATATATATATATATATATATATATATATATATATATATATACTCGCGCTTCGTAGCAGAGAAGTAGTGTGTTAAAGAAGTTATGAAAAAGAAAAGGAAACATTTTAAAAATAACGTAACATGATTGTCAGTATACAGTAATTGTTTTGTGAGTGTTATGAGTGTTGCTGTCATCAAGGATTTGATTATCATTATTTCTTTCAATCAGGTTCGTATTTGTAGGATGTGTTGTGTTCAAGTTACATTCCGTGTTTGTCAATCGCTGTAAAGATAACAGGTTTCATTCATCGATTCGTTTCTTACTGCATCAGTAAACAGCTCGTCTTCCTCTTTATCTGAGACGTGACACACTGCATGCACAGGTTTTTTTTTTACACTGTCTTCCTTTAGCGGGACATTGACTTTTTCCACCGTGTGCTTTGTTTCCGCAGTAGTTGCACTTATGATTATGCTTGTATGTGTCAGACGCTTCATATTTTTTTGCTGCCTTCTCAATTGTGTAATTCAGTTTTTGTTCAGCACTTTTTGGAACTGTTGCTTTTTGTCTGTGCACTGCGTCAGTTCACGTGAGCCGCTCGGTGTACATGAATCGAAGGTTCCCAGCTGTGCTGGTGCCATCTCGTGCGATGTCCATGGCTGTATTTAATGTTAGCTAAGACCCGGCACTTAAAAGTTTCTCTCGCAGTTTCGCTGAGTTTGTGCCAAACACCACCCTGACCATCTCATCTTCGTCTGCATAAGCACAGTCCTTCACCCGTGAATATTTAGCGGCAGTGTTTCTATTGGATTGCCGCCGACAGACGTCCTTATATGGGCAGGCACTAAATTACGTGGGAGGCGGAGTTATTTTTGGCAAACTTAAGGGAATCGTCCTTCCACTGCTCCCTTTTAAAAGAAGCCAGCGTTTCTCTAAATTGAAACTGCAAAAGGGAGAGAGGGTCTGGACCAACCTCAAGGGGCATGGTTTCCTCTCGTTCCATCTCAGGGCTGGTGGATGATGTATCGGCACGCGACGATCCGGGAGTTTCCAGGTCACTCAGGGACGCAGCTTCGTCTGTCTCCACTGGCTGGTTACATGGCGTGGAGGCAGCTTGAGACGGCTCATCCTTGTCTACAACTGGGCCTAAGTTAAAACCAAGAGTGGAATGTGTCTCACCACTTTTAATTTTAGACCAGTCCCGCTCCAGTATCATCGGATGTGGTGGATTTGGGAGGACCACCAGGGTTAATTTCTGTACCGATCCTCCGCATCTGATGACGCAGGTGGTGGACCTGTACCAGCAGATTTCTCCGTGGACACAGGTTATAGTGGTCTTCATTTTTAACCACTGTCGCGACAACACAAACCGGCGGGCAACAATGGTAATGGTGCTGCTGGAATCAAATAAGGCTGTGGTCTTGTACCCGTTTACGATCACCACACCTGTGTGTGGGACTGCCAATGGGTTAGTCAGAGCACACCAACCCCTCCTCCCCCTCTACCTGCATTCCTCCTCGTTCCCAAGCAGTTTGCACGTTCGCACGTGGCACAAGCTTCGGGTTAGGGGCTAGGTTTTGGGACGTACTCCAGCTGAGTTTGACTAAGGGACAGTTATGCTCTCTCAGATTGTGAGGCTGTCCTATGTGTCTCCAGGAGCTCTATGAGCTCTGTCATGTTCTTAAACTGTTTACCCCAGACCGGCTGGGTGAAGCCACGGGGTAATGCTTTCAGGAGCAGGTAGCAGGCCACATGCTGTATTATTTGGTAGGGCTTGTTCTCATGTGGCCATAACCACTGCACTACCGTTGCCCATAAGGACCAGGCTTGTTTGTGGGTTGGTCTGTCTGGGTCAAACCTCCACTTTCTCACTTTAAACACCTGCCAGTCTGGGCACCCCTAGGTGGAAATCGGGGCTATGTTTTCACAGGGAGGTGGGCACTTTCCTCCGAGACAGCATTATAAGCCCCTTTTGGCTGCCCCAACCAGAGCAGCCTAATTCTGTGAACCCTTCCCACACACTTCCTGGCCAGCCTAGGTCGTCCGGCTAAGCGTGCCAGGAGCGGAGCCCATATCAGGTCTCTCTGAACCAGGGGACACCCTCCCCGCCTGAAAACTCAGCCACAGTGTGGTCCCAATTGTGTATATTGCAAGTCCTCTCCCCTTCACTTCCAGGACCTTTCCATCCTGCCAACTAAACCAGACATAAGAGTTATAAAAAGGTTTGGGGCAGCCACCCATATATTGGTATCCTTGCTGCAAAGTTGCAAGATGTATAACAGTACTGATGTGCACAAAACCAAGTCCAAAAAAGAAATGAGGGAATAGGAAAAAGGTGGAGGCTTTTAAAGGGGAAGACAGGAAGTGAGATCAAAAGGGTCGGGCTCATAGGGGTCTTCAGCCATAAGCTCAAGCCTAGAGATGACATCACAGGAGCTGGCAAGGTCTTCTTTCATAGGCTCGGACCCGGAAGTGACGTCAAGAGGGCCAGGTGGAATCTTCCATGAATGTTCTGCAGGAAAGGGAGAAAAAGAGTCTGTGCACTCTGCCACATCCCAATCTGTATTGGAATTGCCCTTATTCAAGCCCTTTAGCTGTCTCCCATGTGTGTGACAAGTGTCAGTAGCAGGATTTGAACCCTCAACCACAGGATTTGAAGTCCAGTTTGTTAGTTGACACAAGTAGGTAGAGCCATGAATGCTTTAAAAGTTAAAAAACCTAAAATGGAAATATGAAGTGAATAAAACTTTTCATAAAAAAGGTATTATTCATTTCAAATACAACCATCACAAACAGTATGGAGTTGTAGACAATGTAATATAAATAGCTGTCAGTCACACATATCATCAAAAGACTGTTTCTCACATACCATCTTCTTATACCATATGCTCTGTGACTGCACAACCTAGTAATTTAAGAGACACCCTCATAGTAAAGTACTGCAATTAATATTTTCTCAGATGGGATAAAAGTGATTTGACAAGCTTTTAAAGGGTGTTGAAATTCTTCGGATATTCAAAGGGCACTCACAATGAAAGAAAGAACATGACAGCTTGAACTCAATACATACAAAACAAAGCTCAATGCTGGGCATGATTTATACAACTCTGACAGCTATTAAGAACACTATGAAAAATAAGATCTATTGTAGATTCTATGGGGCTTTGAAACCTTTTTCAGCCCTGATGCATAATACAAGCTTTTCTCACCTTGTTTCTTATTTTGACTGGAAATTTAAAATGGCATTTACATTCATATACCTGTATTTCACCATCTTTATAATATTAGGTACAGAACATATTAAGTGATGAAAAACCTTAATGCTTAAATGTTCATGGTATACTTTTCTTCTGTGAAGAAATGGAATGATTTTCTAGTGTCTGCATGATTTACATGTGATGTCCTCACATTTTTCAGAGCCATATAGTTAAATTAAATTTTGGACTATAATGGTATTGTCAGAGCCTGACAAAATTTCCCTTCCAAGGTTATTATAGTTAATGAAAAATAAAATCAAAACTGAAACTATTATTAAAAAAACATTTTCATAAACTGAAATAAAATAATTAACAAACCCGAAATGAAAAACTAAAACAAAGCAAAGTAGCTAGAAAGACTAACTGAAATGAAATACAGTGGAACCTCTAGATACGATCACCTCTGTATACGAGAAATTCAAGATAAGAGGAAAGTATGAGCGAAAAATTTGGATCTAAATACGAGCATTGGCTCGCGAACGAGCCACGAGCCAGGCTGTGGTTATGCATGACGCCTTTCCCAATCTGCCTCGACTCGAGGATTCACCCAAGCTGACGCTGCCAGCCCGTCAGCTCACTCAGTGTTCCTTGTTCTCCCGTAGCGTGAGGATCTACACATTTGTGCGCTTGTGATTTCATTGTTTAGCTGTAGCAGTTCGCTGTATAAGCATATCCAAAAATATCGCGGACATGCAGACGGAGGATAAGAGACGATTGCCCTTAAGAGGAGAGAAAGAGAGAGAGAGAGAGAGGCGCGCGCGCGAATGAGAGAATGAGATAAAGAGAGAGAGAGGCGCGAGAGAGATAAGGAGAGAGAGAGAGACGCGTGCGCGAGTGAGTAAATAAGGAGAGAGAGATGCGCACGAGAGAGAAGAACCATCAGCTCAGTTATGCTCACATGACGCTCAGCAGACAAAGTGTATCCATACTACTTGTATTGCAAGACATCGCTCGTTTTATCAAGTCAAAATTAATTAAAAAATTTAGCTCGTCTTGCAAAACACTCGTAAACCAAGTTACTTGCAAACCGAGGTTCCACTTGTATATATTATTTATCAGTGTTATTTGTTAGGAAAATTGATTTTTAATAACTGGATTTCTATTATTTTCAATGGGGAAGTTTGTTCTAGATACAAGAAATTCGCTATACAAACTCAGTGCTGGAACGAATTAAACTCGTATCTCGAGGTTCCACTGTAATAACATACTAAAAGTATTTTTAGTTTTTGAATGAATATTCTTGCCATTAGTTTTAACCCTTGTAACTTTTAATTCTAAAACAGAAAGTAATCCACCACAAGCCACCTGCATATATTCATCCAGTGAACAGCAGCTGGTGATGGAGGACAGATGTTCACACAAGCTGACTATGGGCACGTAAAGTGTGTGAAATAGAAAGCGATTTATTATGCTACCTTTCTTTGTGCTTGTTGTATATCAAGATGTAATTCAAAAGTCTGAAATCGGAATGTGCTAGTCAACAAAACCTTTACCGTATGGACAGAAAAATCACTAGTGAGTAACGTTTCAGTTTATTTGAGGTGCCTGTGTTTTGTTGACAATAATTCATCTGCCACTTCGCACAGGAGAAATCCTTTCTAAAAATAAACGTCACTGATTGAGAAACACTGATCATACAAGATCAGCATATTGTTACTGACCAATCACTTTTGCTTTGAAAAAGTAATTTAACAACGAAGCGATACAAAACATGCAAAATTCCTGAATTGGCAATGTCTCTAATGAACTACAGGTAGGTAGGCGAAGAGAGTCTACTAACTAGTGAAAAAATAAACATACTAATGTGTTTTTGTATTTATTCTATATTTATTACTTTATCTTTTTTAGTTCATATTCACAGCTCAAAATACCTGATACTGTGAAAATAATCCAGTAGCAGATTTATGTATTTAAAATATGTCCCCCTTTTTTCAATTTCTCTCTCTCTCAAAATAGATAGTTGAAATATCATATTCTTTTTGTTCCTAACATCAGCCATATCATACATATTGCATACCAGGGATTGTCCTGCCTTGCATCCATACATATTCAAATACACAATGAAGGAAAACTAAAATGAAACTGAATTTCCAAGTAAGGTCAGAAAAAATACAGAAATAAAAACTAATATCCATCTATCCATCCTCTTCTGCTTATCCGAGGTCGGGTCGTGGGGGCAGCAGCTTGAGCAGAGATGGCCAGACTTCCCTCCCCCCGCCACTTCTTCTAGCTCTTCTGGGGGAATCCTGAGGAGTTCCGAGGCCAACTGGGAGACATAGTCCCTCCAGCGTGTCCTGGGTCTTCCCCGGGGCCTCCTCCCAATTGGACGTGCCTGGAACACCTCGCTAGGGAAGTGTCCAGGAGGCATCCTGATCAGATGCCCGAGCCACCTCATCTGACTCATCTCGATGCGGAGGAGCAGCGGCTCTACTCAGAGCCCCTCCCGGATGACTGAGCTTCTCACCCTATCTTTAAGGGAAAGCCCAGACACCCTGCGGAGGAAACTCATTTCAATCGCTTGTATTCGCGATCTCGTTCTTTCGGTCACTACCCATAGCTCATGACCATAGGTGAAGGTAGGAACATAGATCGACTGGTAAATTGAGAGCTTTGCCTTACGGCTCAGCTCCTTTTTCACCTGCGGACACCGCACCAATCTACCTGTCAATCTCACGCTCCATTCATCCCTCAATCGTGAACAAGACTCCGAGATACCTGAACTCCTCCACTTGGAGCAGGATCTCGCTCCCAACCCTGAGAGGGCACTCCACCCTTTTCATGCTAAGGACCATGGTTTCGGATTTGGTCGTGCTGATTCCCATCCCAGCCACTTCACACTCAGCTACGAACTGATTTAGAGAGAGCTGAAAATCACGGCCTGATGAAGCAAACAAGACAACATCATCTGCAAAAAGCAGTGACCCAATCCTGATTCCACCAAACCAGACCCCCTCAACACCCTGGCTGCGCCTAGAAATTCTGTCCATAAAAGTTATAAACAGAATCGGTGACAAAGGGCACCATGCAGAGTCCAACTCTCACTGGAAATGGGTTCGACTTTCTGCCAGCAATGCGGACCAAGCTCTGACACCGGTTGTACAGGGACCAAACAGCCCTTATCAGGCGGTCTGGTACCCCATACTCCTGGAGCACCCCCAACAGGATTCCCTGAGGAACACGGTCAAACGCCTTTTCCAAGTCCACAAAACACATGTAGACTGGTTGGGCAAACTCCCATGCACCCTCCAGGACCCTGGTAAGGGTATAGAGCTGGTCCACTGTTCCACGACCAGGACAAAAACCACATTGTTCCACCTGAATCCGAGGTTCAACTATCCGACGGACCCTACTCTCCAGATCCCCCGAATAGACTTTTCCAGGGAGGCTAAGGAGTGTGATCCCTCTGTAGTTGGAACACACCCTCCGGTCTCCCTTCTTAAAGAGGAGGACCACCACCCCAGTCTGCCAATCCAGAGGCACTGTCCCCGATGTCCATATGATGCTGCAGAGATGTTTCAGCCAAGACAGTCCTACAACATCCAGCGCCTTAAAGAACTCCGGGCGTATCTCATCCACCCTTAGGGCCCTGCCACCAAGGAATTTTTTGACCACCTCGGTGACCTCAGTCCCAGAGGTGGGGGAGCCCACTTCCGAGTCCCCAGGCTCTGCTTCCTCATTGGAAGGCATGTTAGTGGGATTGAGGAGGTCTTCGAAGTACTCCCCCCACCGACCCACAACATCCGGAGTCAAGGTCAGCAGCGCACCATCCCCACCATATACAGTGTTGACACTGCACTGCCCCCTCCTGATACGTCGGACGATGGACCAGAATCTCCTCGAAGCTGTCTAAAAGTCGTTCTCCATGGCCTCCCCGAACTCCTCCCACGCCCGAGTTTTTGCTTCAGCAACCACCGAAGCCGCATTCCGCTTGGCCTGCCGGTACCTATTAGCTGCCTCTAGAGTCCTACAGGACAAAAGGGTCCTGTAGGACTCCTTCTTCAGCTTGGCAACATCCCTCACCGCCGGCGTCCACCAAAGGGTTCGCGGATTGCCGCCACGACAGGTACCGACCATCTTACGGCCACAGCTCTGATCAGCCGCCTCAACAATAGAGGCACAGAACATGGCCCATTCGGACTCGATGTCCCCCACCTTCCTCGGGACGTGGTTGAAGTTCTGCCAGAGGTGTGAGTTGAAGCTACTTCTGACAGGGGACTCTGCCAGACGTTCCCAGCAGACCCTCACAACACGTTTGGGCCTACCAGGCCTGACCGGCATCCTCCCCCACCATTGAAGCCTACTCACCACCAGGTGGTGATCAGTTGACAGCTCCACTCCTCTCTTCACCCGAGTGTCCAAGACATGTGGCCGCAAGTCTGACGACACGACCACAAAGTCAATCATCGAACTGAGGCCTAGGGTGTCCTGGTGCCAAGCGCACATATGAACACCCCAATGATTGAACATGTCGTTCGTTATGGACAATCTGTGACGAGCACAGAATTCCAATAACAAAACACCTCTCTGGTTCAGATGGGGGGAGGGGGCATTCCTCCCAATCACACACTTCCAGGTCTCACTGTCATTGCCCACGTGAGCATTGAAGTCTCCCAGCAGTACGAGGGAGTCCCCAGAAGGTAGGACCCATCCCCCTACCCGAAAGCGGAGGGAGGCTTCCCTCTCGTCCACCGGGGTAAACCCCAATGAACAAGCTCCAAGTCGAGGGGCAATAAGTATGCCCACACCCGCTCAAGGCCTCTCACTGGGGGCAACTCCAGAGTGGTAGAGAGTCCAGCCCCTCTCAGGAGATTGGTTTCAGAGTCCAAGCTGTGCACTATATCTAGCCGGAACCTCTCAACCTCGCACAATAGCTCAGGGTAAACTAATATAAGAAGGCAAAACTACAGTGGTGCTTAAAAGTTTGTGAACCCTTTAGAATTTTCTATGTTTCTGCATAAATATGACCTAAAACATCATCAGATTTTCACTCAAGTCCTAAAAGTAGATAAAGAGAAACCTGTTAAACAAATCAGACAAAAATATTATACTTGGTCATTTATTTATTAAGGAAAATGGTTGAATATTACATATTTGTGAGTGGCAAAAGTATGTGAAGCTTTGCTTTCAGTATCTGGTGTGGCCCCCCTTTGCAGCAATAACTGCAATTAAATGTTTCCGGTAACCTTTGATCATTCCTGCACACCAGCTTGGAGGAATTTTAGCCCATTCCTCCGTATAGAACAGCTTCAACTCTGGGATTTTGGTGGGTTTCCTCACATTAACTGCTCGCTTCAGGTCCTTCCACAACATTTTCAATTGGATTAAGGTCAGGACTTTGACTTGGCCATTCCAAAACATTAACTTTATTCTTCTTTAACCATTTTTGGTAGGTTATTTAGGGTTATTGTCTTGCTGTATGACCCACCTTCTCTTGAGATTCAGTTCATGGACAGATGTCCTGACATTTTCCTTTAGAATTCTCTGATATAATTCAAAATTCATTGTTCCATCAATGAAAGCAAGCTGTCCTGGCCCAGATGCAGCAAAACAGGCCCAAAAGATTATACTACCACCACCATGTTTCACAGATGGGATAAGGTTCTTATGCTGGAATGCAGTGTTTTCCTTTCTCCAAACATAACGCTTTTCATTTAAACCAAAAAGTTCTATTTTGGTCTCATCCATCCACAAAACATTCTTCCAATAGACTTCTGGTTTGTCCACGTGATCTTTAGCTAACTGCAGACGAGCAGTGGCTTTATCCTTGCGACCCTGTCATGCACACCATTGTTGTTCAGTGATCTCCTGATGGTGGACTCATGAACGTGAACATTAGCCAATGTGAGAGAGGCCTTCAGTTGCTTAGAAGTTACACTGGGGTCCTTTGTGACCTCGCCAACTATTACACGCCTTGCTCTTGGAGTGATCTTTGTTGGTCGACCACTCCTGGGGAGGGTAACAATGGTCTTGAATTTCCTCCATTTGTACACAATCTGTCTGACTGTGGGTTGCTGGAGTCCAAACTCTTTAGAGATGGTTTTGTAACCTTTTCCAGCCTGATGAGCATCAACAACTCTTTTTCTGAGGTCCTCAGAAATCTCCTTTGTTCATGCCATGATACACTTTCACAAACGTGTTGTGAAGAGCAGACTTTGATAGATCCCTGTTCTTTAAATAACACAGGGTGCCCACTCACACCTGATTGTCATCCCATTCATTGAAAACACCTGACTCTAATTTCACCTTCAAACTAACTGCTAATCCTAGAGGTTCACATACTTTTGCCACTCACAAATATGTAATATTTGATAATTTTCCTCAATAAATAAATGACCAAGTATAATATTTTTGTCTCATTTGTTTAACTGGTTTCTCTTTATCTACTTTTCGGGCTTGAGTGAAAATCTGATGATGTTTTAGGTTATATATATATATATATATATATATATATATATATATATATATATATATATATATATATATATATATATATATATATTTATGCAGAAATATAGAAAATTCTAAAGGGTTCACAAACTTTCAAGCACCACTGTATAATAACCTTGGTCCATTCTCATGCAAAAATGACCATATAGATATCTGTCAATCTTGTTTTAGCAACTACATTTGTTGTGCTTAAGTAATTTTATTTGAATAATATTTCTGCAATGTAATTTACTTTGCTCTATGTTTGCTACTTTGTAGATAAAAATAGGATGAAGATTATACTGTAAATTACACTGCTTTGTAGGTACAAGCTTTTCTTGCAACCAGGAAAAACAGCCATAATTTACATTTGAAACATATAACCCTTCCACCTATAGAAAATACATATACACTACAAAACAAGCAAGCGTATTTATATTACAGTATATAGTCAACAACAACGCAAGGTCCTTCATTATTACTGATATAGTGCAGTTTTTTTACAATGTTTAGGAACAGTTAGACCACAGGTTGGTTAAGTTAATTGATTTCAGTAACTAACTGGCAGATGTTAAATCAACAAACTTGGGGTTTAAATACTAACTACTCAAACAATACCCTAGCCATGATATCACACATCAAACTTCCCATGATCACATGTTAGCAATACCATACACATATACACAAACACGCACAAGCACACACACACAGAGCATATAGCTCCTTCACTACATATTCCTACTGCATAACTCAGGCAGCTGCACTCTGACACTCTGTAGAGTGAAGGCTGGGGTGGTGGGGATGCCACAGAGCCCCAAATGCCAAACACACAATTCTAGCTTCAAATATAAAGGGGTTTTATTACAAATACGTCATACAAACAATTAAACAAGTGCTGTCTCTTCTTCCTTCTCTTCTCTTTCTTTCTCTCTCCCTCTCTCCCCACCACACTGCTATTCCTCTAGTCGAGTGTTGCCCCATCTCCACTCCAAGTGCTGACTCACCTGGAATAGGCAGTGCGGTCTCTTTTATTGAATACCCATAGCTTGTTGGAAGCACTTCTGGATTATGAGAAAGCCAGGGACAGCCTCCCCCAGCAGTGACCTCTGTCATCCACCTGGGATCCCTACAGTTTTACTCCAATGGTCTCCAACTCCCATGCAGCCCTGCAGGTGTCCAAACTGGTACTCAGTATTATTAAAGTGGGGGGATGAAATGCTCCCTGTTGTGCTCTTCTGCCAGTTCTTATACTCTTCAGACATCCCACCAAGAATAGAAATCATATGGCATCCCAGTTGGGTATTGCCCCTATTTAGCCCATCCTTCCATTATGACATCCTGGCCAGGCAAGGACTCCACCTTCATCCTAGGCAGGATGCCTTACCATCCTCTGGGACATCCACATTGCCCCCATCAGAACTTATGGAGCTCAGCAGTTAGTACCCCAAGTGGTGTACCATCCCATAAAGGTTTACCATTCAGTTAGGGTACACTATATTGTGCCAGTCCAGGATTTGCGCCTGCAAAACAAAAGCGACAGTCACTCAGGATGTTGTTCCTTTGACATACTTGTCCGGCTTTTCTTGGTATGGTGTAAGGGCAGTATCTCCACCTATGCCCCAGCTGCTGGAATTCATAACACCATGGCTTCCCCTTTGGTACTCGTGTCCTGGGTTCACAGAGTTTGTCTCCCCTCTCCTAATCATTGGCCTAACTGTAACATGTGACTCCTCGAGTTCTCAAGCTGGATTGTCAGTTGAACTTGACTTCTTCTCAAGGTTCTCCTTTTTAATCTGCAGAATAAAGACAGACCAAACTACCCTGTAGAGTCTGAACCCCTTTACTTTTCACTGCCTTCTGGTTTATAGGGGCTTGAAAAGTTTGGACATCAGTATTAGGAAGCCAGTCGCTCATATCCTGGCCCGATTTTTTCAGTTGTATCCTGCTGTAGGCTGAAGACTCAGCCTTCCACGTCTCCACCTTTCACACCCCCAGCTTTTCACAACACGCCCCAAGCATTCACTTCAGACCTCTGTCACATCACTTTCGTTGCAAAACTAGTAACGTTGATTAACCCTGTAACTCACGAGGCAAGAATCATAGTTTCTCTTTTATGGTATTACTGTTGTATTTCTTTTTAGAAACAAAAAAACAGTTTTATAATTTATGATTCAGGGTTCAATAGTTAAAAGAAAGAGGGCATAACATATTTTTACCACCGTACTAAATATGAATGTGGTTGCTCTAACTGCTATTATAGTGAAGTCTATTATTCAAAATATTTGAAATTACTTTTACATTAGTGCAAGTCTTTACTCATCTTTTTTCTTTTCATTAATTTCTCAATAGATTCTAAACCTGAAAACATAAAAAAAAAATATTTACTGTACCTAAGGAAATGTTACAAAAGAATAATCACAAAAACGACCCTGTCCAGGCTGTACATCATTTCTGTACCTTCTAATGTTTTGTTTGGTTCTTGGCTTTTATTTAGAAGGGTCTTCACTCGCTCAGTCCAATGTGAGCAGTTACTGCAGTGATTCTAAAAAAAACACTAAGTTTATAATGGTAAACATTTTGATTATTAGTCTTTGATTTACAACATGGCTAAGCATAATTGCCACATTACCACAGAACTGAATGAAACTTATTAAAGGAAATTTAAATTTCATTTACCCCTTGGGGCTGGAGTTTTCAAGCAGCATTCTAAACCAGCACTTCCTCAAAGCCAGCATATAATTTTAAACAGAATTAAGCAGAGTCAAGTTATTAAAAAGAGTTTAATGTTACAAAAATATTTATGCTAACCATTACAAACACCCATTTAAAATATGTGGATTTTGAAAGGTAGGTGTTTCTGGAACATCAAGATCACTAGGGAAAGTATGCTAAAACTAAAAAATACAAATATGATCAAATAAAATAAACATAACACAAATGTCCAACACAAATTGTAGAATGTGACAAAAATGGAAACCAACAACTAGATGTAATCCTCCCGGCACAAAAGTTACAATGAAATAAGAGAGGACTAAAGTTGGTACATACCTCGTAAAAATCAAAGAGGGCCTCAATGATGAAATACAGGACGTTCTACATAGAAACCATAAAATGGTCATTTGGAAACCTGGACACGTCATTAAATGCAGACATAAACAAAAATATAGTTAAAATACGAAATTGACATATCATCAACATGAAAATTCCACAGTCATGGCTATTCATCCAACTTGGAAGGCCTGATACAAGGAATAAAAAATTAATGAAAGAAAAACATTAAATACTGACATACAGTAAAATATTGACAATGTCTTTTAAGCAAAAACAATAATGGAAATGGCCATTTGGGACACACCCTGTGTGGCATCTGTAGATAGTTAAACCTGCCAAACAACGAAAAAATTCAGAATCAGCTCAGCTTTTTAAACAGTATTTAAAAAGTTCTAGTTCAGAAATCTAAACATCAGTATTGTTTGAAAGTGTAATTTATTTTTTAATAAACACACACGTATACACTACTTGCATAATTACCTTCATACTTTACAACATTGGCTTCATGGCTCTGAAGGTGAGCAGTAGGATGCAGGGATCTTCCTTCTTTTTACAAAGAGGGCAGTTGGATTAATTTTGACATTTAATCAGTGTAATCAAAGTTGATTTTATATTCTCTGCCTTTATGGAGAAATGTGGCTGCGGAAATCAAGCCAAAAATAATATGTGTCAATGTCAATGTCAAATTTATGTATATAGCACATTTAAAACAACATAGGAATGCTGTGGCAAAAGTGCTTTACAATAATAGAATAAAAGAAAAACATACAATTAACATGAATAACATAAATAGAAATAAAATAAATGCACATAAATAAAACAAATAATAATTAGAAGTAATGTAAAATAATCACAATGAGGAAACCATCCATATTATTGAAGGTCACAGAATGCAAGTGAATAGAAATGAGTCTTTAATCTTGTTTTGAACAGTACAATTGCAGACGACTCCTTTATGCAATGAGGTAAAGAGTTCCACAGGTGAGGAGCAGCAGCTGCAAAAGCCCTGTCCCCCCTTAGTTTTATACTTGGTACAAGGGACAACAAGAGATACCTGACCAGAAAATCTAAGCACTCTAGATGGCTGGTGTAAAACACACAATTAAATAAATAAATAGGCAGGCGCAAGCCCATGCAAAGATTTAAAAACTAGCAACAAGATTTTAAAATCAATTCAAAAACTGACAGGCAGCCAGTATAAAGAAGCTAATATTGGAGAAACAGAGTCATACTTTCTTGCCCCAACCAGAAAGCGAGCGGCAGCATTCTGGACCAACTGTAACCAGTGTATCAGGGATTTGCTAATCCCAGAATACAGCGAGTTGCAGTAATCAAGGCGAAAAAAGATAAAAGCATGAGTAGCTCAAGATCCCTAGAAGATAAAAAAGGCTTGATCTTACCTAATAGACGAAGCTGGAAAAAGCAACTCTTGACTACAGAATTAACTTGTTTCTCAAAAGAGAGTTTACTGTCAAAAATAACACCAAGATTGCGGAGTTGAGGTTTGCAGAAGACAGAGAAAGAGCCGAGAAGTCCAAGACCAATTTGGGCTTTAGCTGATGGACTCACTTTAAGCATCTCCATTTTGTTTTGATTCAAATCAAGAAAATTATTAGCCATCCAGGATATTAGTTCAGGAAGACAGTTGTGCAGTTGATTTATTGCAGAGTTGCAGATGGGAATATAAACCTGTGTATCATCAGCATAGCAATGAAAAGAAATGTTAAATTCCCTAAAAATAGCTCCAATGGGGTTAAGGTATATAGAGAATAAGATAGGAACCAAAATGGATCCCTGAGGAACACCACATTTAAGAGGAGCAGTAGACAAAAAAAAGGAATTTAAAGTCACTGAAAAGTGTCTACCAGTTAGATATGACCTGAACCAATTAAGAGCAGCCCCTTTAAGCCCAACAAGATGCTCAAGCCACAAAAGCAATATCTCATGGTCAATAGTGTCAAAGGCAGGGGTCAAGTCCAGAAGGACTGCAGCGCCACCTGAGTCAGTAATAATAGAGATGTCATTGAATACTTTAAGGAAGGCCGTCTCAACACCATGATAATGCCTAAAGCCAGATTGGTAGATCTCAAATAAATTATTGGAGTTAAGGTGATCAACCAATTGATTATAAATAATTCTTTCTAATATTTTAGCCAGAAATGGTAATTGGGAAATCGGGTGAAAATTGGCTAAAACTCCAGGATCTAATTCTACCTTTTTTAGACAGGGACACACTGCAGCATGTTTAAAAAATTAGGGCACAGCCCCACACTAATAGAATCATTGATAATGGCTAGTAAAGATGGACCCAAAACATCAAAAGCTTCAACTAAGAGGCATGGTGGTACAATATCAAGAGGACTGAGAGCTGATTTAAGGGTGTCAATAGTTCTTTTTAACTGTGAAAGTGAGACAAGATCAAATGATTCCAAGACAATACCATGATTAACAGTAGGAAGTTCATAGTCAGTTGGAACAATACCACAGCGAATTTTATCAATGTGCTATCGTGCTTTTACAAATATCTAACTTAACTACGGAACAATCAAGTTAAATAAGATATTTAACAAAAGTTAATGAAATACCTTTCATATTGTACACTAACATTTCAGATATGCTACATAACATTTCATAAATAAGAAGTTAACACAGATGAAATAAAAAGACAAATATTAAAAAGAAATAAAACAAGAAGGAAAAAATAATTTAAACGATATGCTTAAAAATAGGATATGTCAATAATTACAATAAACACAAAACACTTGGATTTGCTATATACAATTGTGTATCTCATTAGTTTTGTTTAATGGATCTATATATAGCTTTTTATTCGGCAAGTCCATACCTGATTCCATGTTAGAAATCGTTTGCAGCTCCTTTTCTTTTTTGAATTGGAAAAACTGTACAGCTGCTCTTCTCCTTGTCTTTCTACAGGCTGTGGGAGGTCATAGTGCAGACTGTGGAAGGCCGAGTTTGCGACCTACAAATCCCTTATCGATTTTTTTCTCCACCTTTAGTTTCCCCCTTTGACTATGGGCTTCTCTGTGGGGAGGCTTAAACATTGTGTGGTGATTTCTTAAAAAGTCCAGAATCCAACAGTACATAGCTGTGTTTATGTTTAAGTCCATCAGTTTATGGCGTAACTTATGTAGAGAAATGGTATTGAATGCTGAGCTCAAATCTTGAAAAAGTATTCAGGCAATTTCTCTTCAACCAAATACTTTAGTATACAGTGGAAAACTCTATAACCTATTAAGAATACACCATGGGAGATATCCAATTCTTAAGGTGTTTAAAAACTAGATGTGCCATCTGTTGGAAAGATAGAGAAATAGCAACTGGACAGACACACAAATGCAAAGTCACGATGTCCCTTATCCTTTTATTAAGGTGGATAGGCAATACTACTGAGTCCGATAGCAATACTTTTGGAAGTCTCCATATGGGGTCTCAATTAAGCACTTGCAATTTGGAATTTGCTAGCATGAATCAAGAGTTTTGATAATTGCATTGAGACCTATATTTTCTACAATAGATATTGGCTGACGGTCCCTCATAATCATTTCTCCCTGGCTTCTTGTACATTTACAGCATAAAAAAGCAACTGAAGTAGAATCTGTATGCAAAGTGGTTTGTGATAAATTAGCAGCATTTGAAGATAGATATAAAGGAGCAATATCAAAATCAAAGAACTTCCTGAAAACTTTGAAAGTCCAAACCCACACACTGAGATCTCAGCAGCTTATCGCATACATTGATTGAATGCCTAAAACCCTAGAAGTCTGATTGTCCAATTCGAAAAACTACAAGGTTAAAGAAAATTTTATAATGATTCTCAGACAGAGAGAGCAGATTATATTTGAGAACTACATTCATATTTTCCAAGATTCCTCTCCTTTAACAGCTGTATTTTACAGCACTGAACAACACTTACTCAAAGCTGAAATCAGATAAAACCTGTTGCTTCCACCCAAACTGAAAGTAATTGTCGATGGCTATTTCTATATCTTTAGGAACCAGAAAAAGAGCTAAAATAGACTGATCCTGACATTCTTTAAAATATGAACATGAGTCATATTGTGACTTGCTAATGCAAAGAAGATTATCCTTGCAACCTGGTTTATGTTTAAAGTAACATTTGTCTTAGCTATACATTCTATATCCTTTTCAGCCACTTTTTCAGTTACCATATTAAAATGTATTCTATTAAATATATGAGTATTTGGATAACCATTAAGTAACTGTAGTCATTGAAAGTGTTATTAGACTTAAAAATTGTCCTTTTTTTCAGGAGACTGTTTAACACCATACACTAGTTTTATTGTATCTAGGCTGTACTATCATAAGATATTTCAATGTAATGCTTAACATACTGCTGCTGTGGGTTTGCTTTGTTTTGGTTGTGCTCTGTCTCTTGGCATTTGAGAGGACTAGGACTCTGTGAAGAGTGGTCTAGCCTCAGTTGGAAAGGCAAAATAGGGGAGGGTTGGCGTGCAGCACCTGAGATTACTAAATGTCCTAAAAACTTCAGAAGTGGTGTCTCTCTGACTTAACAGTGAACTTTGTAAGCTGGAATGTCAAAGGTCTCAATCACAATCTAAAGAGAAAAAAGTATTCTCCCACCTAACAGGCCTAAATTCTAAGACAGTATTGTTAAAGGAGACTCACTTAACAAGTAAGGACCAGTTTTGATTGCAAAGTAATTGGATCAGCCAAATTGTTCCTTCTAACTATACAAAGAAAATTAGAGGAGTGGGAATCTTAATACATTAAACAATCTCATTTGTAGCATCAGATGTAGCATCTGATCCTATAGGGCACTATGTCATGATGATGGGTAATTAATTCAAATCTAAAGTAATTTTGATAAATCTTTATGCACCTAATGTGGATGATAGAAATGCTATCCAGAACATGTTTGCATCAATACCCAATATGAGAAATCATAAAATTATAATTGTTGTGAAACTTTAATTGGGTTTAAACAGCAATTGCAATAACATCTAATAGTGCAAAGACAATCACACAGTTTGTAATGGATAACTTATCAGACCCATGCAGCTTCTTAAATCTAAATTTAAGAGAGCATACCTTCTCACTAGTACATTGATAAAAATCTATTGCCCACAATCTAATTTTGTAAGTATTAATTATTAATAATTAATTATTATTGTCTCTGATCATGCCCCTCTGATCTTGGAGCTCGACTCACTATGCCCTACACAATTATTTCATAGCTGGCATCTTATCCCCTGTCATTAGCAAATGTGAACAAACATTATTTTTAGAGACAAATGCATCCTCAGAGGTCTCTGCAGGAATACTCCAGGAAGCTCTGAAGGTGTTTTCAAGAGGGAAGATTATGTCATGCCTTTCCCATAAAAATAAATTAGAAACCAAGAAGGCACCAGAATCAATAAGCAAAATTACCAGAACTGATCAAGAATATGCCAAGGTTGCACTTTTTTTAGGGAATGAGAGGCAGAGACAAATATGATCTCATTCAAGTGGTTACTGGAATATAAAATAAACTTTTGCAAAGGTATAATGAAACAAGTGTGCTTTTATTCAAGAATAAAACTGAATAACTAAAAATTCAAGTGACAACAAGATACCAAGAAGACAAGATTCACCAGCGTTTGTTTGTCTGTTTATATCCCTTCAGCGATATCTTTTACAGGTAGCAAAACTTTACATTGGCTGCCTATTACAGACCAAAATCAAAGGCTTCTTCTTTTTGTGATTCTATTGTATGAGACCAAACATCTCATGCACTAATCAGAAATGTTTTGTGTCTTGTTTTCCTGGTGCTCGTGTTTGAGATATTATGAGAAGAACGCTATTCAGTCTTCAAGAGGCACAAGAACAGGGCAGTGGGATCCATTGTAATACACGGGATAAATGACGTGAAATACAGACAGTCGGAGATTCTCAAGGCAGACTTCATAGCATTAATTAAAGCGACGAAGGAGAGGATACCGGCTGCAAGAATCTTCATCTCGGGTCCCTTACCTCTCGTTAGAAGATCAAACAAGTATTACAGTCGTCTGCTGGCATTAAACATCTGGCTGAAAGGCTTCTGCAAAGGACAACACATCAGGTTCGTAGACAACTGGGACCTCTTCTGTGTGAGGCCGCATTTCTTCAAGTGGGATGATCTGCATCCTAATAGAATCGCTGCCCAGGTCCTTTTCTAAAATAACTCTAAGGTAATTTGTCTCTCTTGACTCTCTATTATTACTCCTAAATCTTTCCGTAATGCTTTTCTAGGACATGATAATTCTGTAATAAAATCTTCCTCAAAAGTGCACTGCATTAATACTCTAATACGTAACCTCAATGCATGTAAAAAATCTACACAGTGCAGCATAAAAATGAATAATTCGATTACAATTACACCTCTGGATGAACAATATATTAAAACTATTAAAACAGACAATAGATTAAATAAAAAATATGCACAGAGCAGCTCTAATAAAAATAACTTAACTTCTATATTGAAGTTCTTCTGAGACATTAAATATGGCTTTATTAAATGTTTAGAGCATTAAACAACAAGTCATTTTCCATCAATGATCTTATTAGTGATAAGATCATTTATTTTATTGCATTAAGTAAAACGTGGCTTAGCTCTGATGGTGCGGCTGTTATAATCAAATCTGCACCTCTGAATAATAACTTTGCTCATGTGGATCACCAAGCTAAGAAAGGTGGTGGTTTATCAAACATTTACTCGAGCCGGTTAAACTGTAAAGATGTCAGTTTTGGTAAATTCAAGTCCTTTGAGTATTTTGCTGTTGTTAATAATGGAGTTTCTTAGTCTCTAGTGTTGTCCATGTATTGACCTCCTAAATACAATGCATCTTTCTTTGAAGAATTCTCAGGCTTGGTATCAATTGTAACTATGAACTATGACATGTTCCTAATAGTTGGTGACTTTAACTTTCATATCAATAATCAGTGTGACCCAAAAGTTAAAGAATTCATGAACCTCCTGAACTCTTTTGATTTGAGCCAGCACATTAGTCAGCCAACACACAAAGCAGGGCATATGTTAGACTTGGTAATTACTAAAGGACTAAAAGTTGATGTGAAGCAGATCATTGATATTGGTCTATCATTTTCTTTACTCTGCAGTGGGCTGGCGCCCTGCCCAGGATTTGTTCCCCGCCTTGAACGCTGTGTTGGCTGGGATTGGCCCCAGCAGACCCCTGTCACCCTGTAGTTAGGATATATAGCGGGTTGGATAATGGATGGATTTTCTTTACTATTTAATATAGAAATAATGTTAAAAAAAATATTCACGAGAAGCATATTGTTAAAAAACACTTCTTTGAATCAGCAGCAGCTTCAAAATTTATAAACATTCTAAGCAACCAGTTCGTTTGTAGTGCTTACAATAGTGAGAATAACGTAAATAGTAAGGTGGAAAATTTTATACTAATACTAAGGTGAGAGTTGCTGCTGACATAGTCGCACCTGAAAAGACAGTTAAAAAATCTTCTAGCACTATTATACCATGGAAGGCTCAAAGAGTGTCTGATCTAAAGAGAACATGCTGGAGAGCTGAGCGTAAATGGAGAAAAACTAAACTGATTATCCACTATTAGATATTGAAGGTTAAAATAACAACATCTTGAAAGGCGGTGTTATTTCTTTAGAATTATAAATAACAATGCTAGTAATCCCAGAGTCTTATTCTCTACAATTGATCGTCTGCTAAACCCAGGTCACTCAATAGAATTCCTCCAAAATACTTCCTGTGAAACTTGCGAGGCTTTTGCTGTATTTTTTAATCAAAAAATTAATAATATTAGAAATAATATATTACATATCCCCAATACTGATCCTCTTATAAACAAATTAAATTCTTTCACCATAAAAGATTTACCTGATTTATATAAAATAATTTCTCAACTGAGACCCTCCACCTGCATCCTTGACCCAATACCAACAAGTTTTTTCAAACAAGTATCGGGCATGCTAATTGATAGTATTCTTGACATAGTAAACTTGTCATTAGATACGGGGGTCTTCCCAGACTGTCTGTAGTTAAACTCCTGCTGAAGAAAAATAATCTAGACTCCTCTGCTTTTGAAAATTTTAGACCTATTTCTAACCTGCCTTTTCTTAACTAAAATCCTAGAGAAGGCAGTCATTATGCAGCTAAATGACCACCTCAATAAACATGCTATTCTTGAAAAGTTTCAGTCGGGTTTCAGAACAAATCACAGCACAGAAACTGCACTCGTTAAAGTAGTAATTGACTTGCGGGTAAATGCAGACAGAAGCCGTTTATCTGTTCTCATACACCTAGATCTGAGTTTGATACCATTGCTCACAATATTGCCTTAGTCAATGGGTGGGCCTCCCTGGCAGTGTCTTAAATTGGTTTCAAACCTACCTGACAGGTAGAAAATTCTTTGTTAGGTGTGGTAATTATACTTCAAGGACACATGATATTCCATATAGTGTTCCACAAGGCTCTATCCTGGGTCCGCTGCTCTTTTCGATTTACATTCTTCCGTTAGGTCAGATTATCTCGGGGCATAACATGAGCTACCACAGCTATGCTGATGACACACAGCTGTATTTATCAATAGTGCCTGACGACCCCGACACTCTTGATTAACTGACACAGTGTCTTACTTGTGTTTCTGAATGGATGAGTAGTAATTTTCTCAAACTAAACAAGGAGAAAACAGAAAGTTTAGTGATTGGCAATAATGGATATAATGAGGTTATTAAAAATAAACTTTATACATTAGGATTAAAAGTCAAGACGGAGGTAAAGAATTTAGGGGTAACTATTGACTCTGACCTGAATTTTAAATCACATATTAATCAGATTACTAGGACAGCATTTTTTCACTTACAAAATATAGCAAATGTTATAACATTGCAAGATGCTGAGAAATTAGTACACACTTTTGTTTTCAGTCGGCTAGATTACTGTAATGCACTCCTCTCAGAACTACCCAAAAAAGACATTAATCAATTGCAACTAGTGCAGGATGCGGCTGCTAGAATCTTAAATAGGAAAAAAAAAATCCAAGTACATCTCTCCTGTTTTAATGTCACTACATTGGTTACCTGGATCATTTAGAATTGACTTTAAAATACTGCTTATAGTTTATGAAGCTTTAAATATTCTCGTTCCATCCTATATTTCAGAATGTCTTTCACCTTACACTCCAAATTGTAACCTTAGATCTTCAAATGAGTGTCTGCTTATTATTCCAAGAGCTAAACTTAAAAGAAGTGGTGAGGCAGCTTTCTGCTGCTATGCACCTAAAATCTGGAATTCACCAGGCTAATACAGTGGAGTACTTTAAAAAACTGCTAAAAACACATCACTTTAACATGGCTTTCTCATAGCTTCATTTTGATTTAATCCTGATGCTCTGTATATTCAATTAATTATCATTATCATTCATGGTGACTCCAAAATCCATACTAACCCCTACTTTCTCTGCTGTACTTTTTCCGGGTTTCTGTGGTGGTGATCTGCGCCACTACCACCCAATCAAAGCACCGTGATGTCCCTACATTAATGGATTAAAGGCTAGAAGTCCACATGACCTTCATCATCAAGCTCTTCCATGTGAACCTTGAAAACAATGAGGACTGATTGAAGTCATTTATGTTAGGTAGAATGCCTAGAGGGGGCTGAGTGGTCTCGTGGCCTCGGGACCCCTGCAGATTTTTTTTTTCTTCAGCCTTCTGGAGTTTTTTCTTTGTTTTTTCTGTCCTCCTTTACTTTTATTCCATGTTAATTAGTATTGCCTAATTTTATTTTCTTATATATTTTGCCTTTTTTTCTTTCTTCATCCTGTAAAGCACTTTGAGCTACATCATTTGTATGATGGTTCATGATCGAGTTGGTCTCGTCCATTGATGAATAATTTGTGGACAACAATACAGATTTCCACACCAGATTAGTCTTGGCTGGGTTAACAACTGCCACCACCAGTACTGTTAGCCAACAGGGTGCTGGTGGAAATTGTGCTACTGTTGGGCGATGGGGGTGGGGGGCCAGGGAACGTGTCTGGAGGCAAGAACAGAGGAGGAAGATAAAGAGAGTGGAGCAGAGGGTAGGAACTTTTAATGTTGACAGTATCATAAGGAAAGAGAGTTAGGTCATGTGATGGAGAGAAGGAAGGTTGATATATTGTGCATGCAAGGGACTAAATGGATGGGGAGTAAGGCCAGGTGTATCGGTGGAGGATTCAAATTATTCTATCATGTTGTGGATGGGAGGAGAAATGGAGTAGGGGTTATTCTGGAGGAACAGTATGTCAAGAGTGTTTTGGACGTGCAAAAAGTGTCAGACAGAGTAATGATTATGAAACTGGAAATTAAAGGTGTGATGATGAATGTTGTTAGTGCATATGCTGCGCAAGTTGGGTGTGCAATGGATGAGAAAGAAAATTTCTGGAATGTGTTGGATGAAGTGATGGACAGTGCACCCAAGGGACAAAGAGTGGTGATTGGAGCAGATTTCAATTGACATGATGGTGAAGGGAACAGAGGGGATGAAACGATGATGAGGAAGGTATGGAGTCAAGGAGAGGAATGAAGAAGGTCAGATGATAGTGGATTTTGCGATAAGGATGTACATGGGTTTGGTGAATATGTATTATAAGAAGAGGGAGGAACATAGGGTGATGTACAAGAGTAGAGGAAGATGCACACAGGTAGATTATATCCTATGCAGGAGGGTAAATCTGAAGGAGATTGAAGAGTGCAAAGTAGTGGCAGGGGAAAGTGTAGTTAGGCAGCATAGGATGGTAGTCCGTAGGATGACGTGGGAGATCAAGAAGAGGAGGGGAGCGAGGGCAGAGCCAAGGATCAAATGATGGAAGCTGAAAAAGGAATACTGCAAGGTTGAGTTCAGAGAGGAGGTAAGACAGGCATTGGGTGGCAGTGAAAAGTTATCAGATAGCTGGGCAACTACAGCAGAAGTAGTAAGGATGACAGCAAGAAGGGGGCTTGGCATGACAGACGAAGGAGGAAATGGAAACCTGATGGTGGAATAGGGAAGTACAGGAGAGTATACAGAGGAATAGGTTAGGTTGAAGAATAAGTGGAATACTCAGAGAGATACACAAAGCAGACAAAGGTACAAGGAGATAAGGAGTATGATAAGTTGTATAAGAGGTTTGACACTAAGGAGGGAGAAAAGGACCTGTATGGATTGGCTAGCCTGAAGGACAGAGCTGGGAAAGATGGATAGCAGGTTAGGGTGATAAAGGATAAAGATGGAAGCATACTCATAAGTGAGGAGGTTGTGTTGAGCAGATGGTAAGAGTACTTTGAAAGGCTGGTGAATGAAGAGAATGAGAGAGAGAGAAGGTTGGATGATGTGGCGATAGTAAATCAGGAAGTGCACCGGATTAGCAAGGAGGAAGTAAGGAAAGATATGTAGAGGATGAAGAATGGAAAGGCTGTTTGTCCAATTGACATATCTGTGGAAACATGGAGGTGTTTAGGAGAGATGGCAGTGGAGTTTTTAACCAGATTGTTTAATGGAATCTTGAAAAGTTAGAGGATGCCTGAGGAGTGGTGAAGTGTACTGGTACCAATTTCTAAGAATAAGGGAGACATGTTGAGCTGTAGTAAGTACAGGGGAATAAAACTGATGAGCCACAGCATGAAGTTATGGAAAATAATAGTGGAAGCTAGGTTAATAACGGAGGTGATGGTTAGTGAGCAGCAGTATGGTTTCATGCCAGGAAAGAATACAATAGATACAATGTTTGCTCTGAGGGTGTTGATGGAGAAGTATAGAGAAGTCCAGAAGGAGTTGCATTGCGTCTTTGTGGACCTGGAGAAAGCATATGGCAGAGGAGTTGTGGTATTGTAAGAGGAAGTCGGAAGTGGAAGAGAAGTATGTAAAAGTTGTACAGGATATGTACGAGGGAAGTGTGACAGCGGTGAGGTCTGTGGTAGGAGTGACAAATGCATTCAGTGTGGAGGTGGGATAACATCAGAGATTGGCTATGAGCCCTTTCTTATTTGCAATGATTACGGACAGGGTGACAGACGAGGTTAGATAGAAGTCCCTATGGACTATGATGTTTGCTGATGACATTGTGATCTGTAGCGAGAGTAGGGAGCAGGTTGAGGAGACCCTGGAAAGGTGGAGATAAGCTAACCCAATACCAACAAGCTTATTCAAAGAAGTGTCCAACTTACTCATTTATAGTGTGCTTGACATATTAAATTCATCAATAGTCTTCACAGACTGTCTTAAGACTACTGTTGTTTAACCCCTGCTCAAGAAAAATAATCCTGACTCCTCTTTTTTTTAAATTTTAGACCTATTGCTAACCAGCCTTTCTTAAGTACAATTCTAGAAAAGGCAGTCATTACGTAGCTTAATGATCACTTGAATAAACATGCTATTCTTAATAAGTTTCAGTTGTCTTCCAGGCCGTCAGATCTTACTTTATTCTTTGTATTTTAGTATTGCCTAATCTTAGTTTTATTTATTAGGAACTTTTCTTTCTTCATCTTGTAAAGCACTTTGGGCTACATCATTTGTATGAAAATGTGCTATATAAATAAATGTTGTTGTTTTTGTCAATATGGGGGGAATAGTTGACTTTGTGTTATAATAAATTAATTTTAGGTTACAACGTTACTTTTAAAGCATCAAAGGTTATGCGCCAATGGTTTGAATATTTTGAGACCAACTAAATGCCTCTTCCCTTAGCATATAAGAGATTGACTTTATTTTATATTGTGATTATTTACTTGTAATGGATATCATTTTCAATTAAGTGAAGCTCACAACAACAGCTAGATTAAATACAAATATAAAGGATAAGTTTTATTGAAGGATCTATTTTGAACATAACAGACAAAGTGAAATGAAACTTGTGCATTCTGCATACTACCTATAGAACTCACTTTGACCTTTAAAAACAAACTTGCCAAGATACAAGCAGAAACTGGATTAAAATTACCATATGTTTTACTGCTAGTGTTATTGTTGATAAGAGGTTCCTTAAATGAAACAAGCCTAATGAAACAATATAACAAGTGGGGCACACAGGACAAAATATCTAACTCCATTAGTACAGACAGAGATACAGTTTAAACTAGCAGCTGTTAGTGGAAATATAGAAGCAATAATTACTATTATGGATTCTTGGTCCTAAGTAATAAAGAAAATAGCCAAAGTAATAAATGGACAGAACAGAAATCTAGTGTCTTATGTAGTTGAGTATGCAGTTTGTGAATTGGAAAGCCCAGATACAAATCAAAGTTTCCAGGTGGTGGTAGTTATTATTAGTTCACTTAATTAGCCCAGGAGTTCAATTAAAAACAGAAGCTGGTTGGAACAAAAACCTGCAGCCACAGGGGGTCCCCAGGACTGAGTTTGGGAAACATTGCTTTAGCCAATATGTTAAACTGTTCTTTCAAAGCTAAGACTGAAGTTCTTTTATGAGGTTTCATCATGCTGGTGAAGGTGAATTACCTTCAAGTGAAGAAATACATCAAATTGCAAGATGGGTTCACATTTGAGGAGTTTTTAAAATAAGGTAAGTTTGAACTTAATTATGTGTTAGCTAATGTTTCAGCTGATTTAAAAAGTAAATTTTATTGACATTTATAACCAAATTTAACTTGTTTTAGTAAAAAAAAAAAATTGGGCTTACAGCAAACGATGCACTTCAAGTCTTTGATGAAACAGATACTAATGTGGAGGAAGATGTTTTTTAAGAGTTAGTTCAGAGCTTCACAGTAAAATGTCCTCCACAAGGACTTTTTGCTGACCTGGATGTTTTGGTGGTATGTAATTTCTTTCTGAAATGCTTAAATGTCTTTATAAAATATTTGAAAATTAATCCATATTGATCTCAAATCACTCATGGACCTCAACACCAAGTACATGCACTGATACACTTTCAAACTCCAGTGATGTAGAAGGGTTGGAGAGAACCCAACTGAGCCTGACTGCAAGCTTAAACTCCAATAATGGCAGCAAAATCACAGGTGCTGAATAGTCAAAGCAGGTAAATGTGGATATACAGTGCATGCGGAAAGTATTCACAGCACATCACTTTTTCCACATTTTGTTATGTTACAGCCTTATTCCAAAATGGATTAAATTCATTTTTTCACTCAGAATTCTATACACAACACCCCATAATGACAACCTGAAAAAAGTTTACTTGAGGTTTTTGCAAATTTATTAAAAATGAAAAAACTGAGAAATCACATGTACATAAGTATTCACAGCCTTTGCTCAATACTTTGTCGATGCACCTTTGGCAGCAATTACAGCCTCATGTCTTTTTCAATATGATGCCACAAGCTTGGCACACCTATCCTTGGCCAGTTTCGCCCATTCCTCTTTGCAGCACCTCTCAAGCTCCATCAGGTTGGATGGGAAGCGTCAGTGCACAGCCATTTTAAGATCTCTCCAGAGATTTTCAATTGGATTCAAGTCTGGGCTCTGGCTGAGCCACTCAAGGACATTCACAGAGTTGTGCTGAAGCCACTCCTTTGATATCTTGGCTGTGTGCTTAGGGTCATTGTCCTGCTGAAAGATGAACCGTCACCCAAGTCTGAGGTCAAGAGCACTCTGGAGCAGGTTTTCATCCAGGATGTCTCTGTACATTGCTACAGTCATCTTTCCCTTTATCCTGACTAGTCTCTCAGTTCCTGCCACTGAAAAACATCCCCACAGCTTGATGCTGCCACTACCATGCTTTGCTGTAGGGATGGTATTGGCCTGGTGATGAGTGTTGCCTGGTTTCCTCCAAACGTGACGCCTGGCATTCACACCAAAGAGTTCAATCTTAGTCTCATCAGACCAGAGAATTTTGTTTCTCATGGTCTGAGAGTCCTTCAGGTGCCTTTTGGCAAACTCCAGGTGGGCTGCCATGTGCCTTTTACTAAGGAGTGGCTTCCATCTGGCCACTCTACCATACGGACCTGATTGGTGGATTGCTGCAGAGATGGTTGTCCTTCTGGGAGGTTCTCCTGTCTCCACAGAGGACCTCTGGAGCTCTGACAGAGTGACTATCAGGTTCTTGGTCATCTCCTTGACTAAGACTCTTCCCCCCCCCACCCCACCCCCAATCGCTCAGTTGAGATGGCCGGCCAGCTCTAGGAAGAGTCCTGGTGGTTTTGAACTTCTTCCACCTTCCACTTACGGATGATGGAGGCCTTTCTGCTCATTGGGACCTTCAAAGCAGCAGAAATCTTTCTGTATCCTTCCCCAGATTTGTGTCTCGAGGGTCTACAGACAATTCCTTTGACTTCATGCTTGGTTTGTGCTCCGACATGAACTGTCAACTGTGGGACCTTATATAGACTGGTGTGTGCCTTTCCAAATCATGTCCAATCAACTGAATTTACCACAGGTGGGGTCAAATCAACTGAATTTACCACAGGTGGGGTCCAATCAACTGAATTTACCACAGGTGGGGTCCAATTAAGCTGCAGAAACATCTCAAGGATGATCAGGGGAAACAGGATGCACCTGAGCTCAATTTTGAGCTTCATGGCAAAGGCTGTGAATACTTATGTACATGTGATTTCTCAGGTTTTTTATTTTTAATAAATTTGCAAAAACCTCAAGTAAACTTTTTTCATGTTGTCTTTATGGAGTGTTGTGTATAGAATTCTGAGGGAAAAAATGAATTTAATCCATTTTGGAATAAGGCTGTAAAATAACAAAATGTGGAAAAAGTGATGTGCTGTGAATACTTTCCGGATGCACTGTATCTGCCTTCACAGATAACTTGTGTGTGATGTCTTCATACCATTCCTTCATATTTTTTTTTATCTTTAATAACTAGGTTGTTCAAAATGTCCTGAAAGAGAGAAACCTGGTGGTTTGGATGTTCTTGAAGAATATGAGTTAACTAAAACACTGAAGCACAGCATGAGACGACAGGTTTTTAATGTTCTTGTTGGCCATATTACAGAGGTTCATGGGTAAGCTATTGGATAATTAAATAATCAACGTAATATCAAAGTTGCTTTGCGTCTGTTTACACAGATATGGAGGTTTACGTTTTGGATAAATGACTAAGTTCTACTTAATCTTATAAAATTTTCAGGAGGATTCCCACCTGTAAACAGAGAGAGACATATGCCTTGTGCTTTGTTTCTCTTTTCCCTGCTCTAAGAGACCCATATTCATCGAAGGGCTATGTAAGCACATCTCATTCACTTTCATGTTCTTTTATGTAGTTGAATACTGCAATGATTTATTTAAAAGAAATACCTGAATTTTATTTATTAACACTTCTGTTTTGCAAGTATTTGACATTTTTCATTCGGTGTGATTTTTAATGTCCCTGTTTATGTAGTTCTAATCTACTATTGAGATTTCATAAATGTACTTTATTGCTTCCTTGTTTTTGTTCTTTCATTTTAGGAACATTTTTATGATCCAGAGAAGGGAACAGTATTTATTGCTTGGCAGTTTAAAACTTTGTCAAGGAAGAATCCAAAATAAGTTTGCTTGACATCTCATGAGACTGGTGGACTAAGTTGTCGAAGAATAGAGGATACTGAACAACATGATAGAGATGCATGCAGAGAAGCCATTTCATTCCTTCCTCACACAGCTGATGAGACTGAAGTTAGGCAAAAGATGAAGCAAACCTTTAAGCATCAGCAAGAGCTTGTTCATAACCCGGAAAGGTCAACTGACATCTTAAAAATCTTTCCAAGATTTTTAGATGTAAAAGGAATGGTAAGTATAAAAATCCTTTTCTGTTTATTTCTTGGTTTAAGGAATTAAGTGTGATTCAGACATGATGCCCCTATGTTTTGTTTGCAATTTCATTAGGTAAATCAAGACTTAATTTTGCTGTTCAATGTTGAAACATCTGCAAAATTACTTGAGCAGTGGCAGATAGCATTCAAGCCAAAAGTCATCAAAGAAGCAAAGTCTCTCTCTTTGACAGCAGAACTTCAAAGTCACATCGGTGCAGCAGAGAAACAACTGTCTAAAAATGCTAAGTGGTAATTTTGAGGTTTTGAATGGTAGGCAAGGCTATATATTCTATATACTAATTTTATATTTTGGAACATTGACCCCTTCTCATTTTTCCATCAGAATGAGACCGTGACATTTCCTCTTTCTTGTTGTATTTGCTACCACCTTCTGCAGGGAGAAAAAGTTAAAATCCATCCCAGTGATGCAGTTGACAGGCTTATACATTTTCATAAGGTAAATTGCAATGTAGAATCAATGTCTTTGCAATGTGTTGTACAGTCATATATGCATTTATTTGGTTGATACTGAAGGAAGTTCTCATGCTTTTCACCCATGGCTAATATATAGCGTTCATTTTTTTAGACTTCTTGATGGCATGCAAACTTGACAATTTTAACCATATCACAGTGGCCTGCAGTTTTCTAGTACAGTAGAGTCTCGCTTATCCAACATTCTGTATTATCCGATGTCCCACTGCAAAAAAAAAAAAAGGCATCGATCGGCAACAAGAACTGCAAGTTGCGAGCATGAATGTAGTCTATTTTTAGTTGCTAAGTTCATTTTTTTCAGTAAAATTTTTCTGTTGTTTTGTTGTAAAACATGATTTACAGTGGATTATGTGGCCAACCCTCTGTGGCGTGTGTGTGCGCGTGTGTCTCTCTCTCGCCTGTGTGTGTACACCTGTGTGTCTCTCTCTCGTGTGTGTGTGTGTGTGTGCACGCGTGCATGCACCTGTGTCTCTCTCTCGCGTGTGTGCGTGCATGCATGCACCTGTGTGCGCATGTCTGTGTGTCTCTCTCCCGTGCGTGCATGTGTCTCTCTCGTGTGTGTGTCTGTCTGTGTCTCTCTCTCGCGCTCTCTGTCTCTTGCTGCACAGGGAGAGATTGAACACGTGCAGAAATCATCAGCGTGCACAAACCGAAAGGGAAACTGTCTCGTTCATATACCTAGTGTGTGGTCGTGAACAGATGCAAAAGTTTTGTGAACTTTTTGGTCATAACCCAATTTGTACGTGTCCAGAGACATTTGTGAACCGAGGTTCGTAATGTGTAAAATTATAACATAGTTTGACGTTTAATAGGCTTTTTCTTAACACCTCCCATTATCTGACATTTTCGCTTATCTAACTTTCTGCCGGCCCGTTTATGTTGGATAAGCGAGACTCTACTGTATATTCTTTCTTTTGGACATGACATGAATTACAAACAGCTATGTATCTTGTAGTTGCAGAAAACCTCCAAACTTACTTTCTGTTAAATTTTTGCTGTAGCACTTTACAAATTTCCATCCTGATAAATTTGTTGTTCATGGGTTGAACTGTGTTTGTGTTTTTTTTTTTTTAAAAAAAAAGAACCTAATTCCTTAATACATTAAAGTGCTGTGCATTTATCAACTGTAAAATATAACTTATTCTTTTTATAATCCTGTACCAGTATTGAACATCTCTGGAGGCGAGAAGGCCACCAACTATACCTACTTGCAGTAGGACAAACCAAGAAGAGGATTGACAATTTTTATGTCATTGTTGACAAGCAGCTCATCCCCTGTGCAGGAACTACCTCCGTGAGTGCCTTAGATGAACTTTTCAAAGTTCATTACTTCTTTAATCTAACCTATGAGAAATCCCTCACAAATGTCTACACTTTTCTACAGCCAACAATCTACAACATTGACATAGGTCTAACAAGCGAGTTGCCAAGAGTAAGAGAACTATGTGTGAAATTGTTAAACAATGTTTAAATGTTTCTGCTGTTAGAGTTTGTATGCCAATAGCCACCAACTGATATCTCAATTGCGAGTTACACAAACTTTCTATCCTTCAGTGAAGTTCAGGTTGATTTGTATGCAAGGTGATTGTAGGCGCCAGTCTTATACTTTTTCAGGGTTTAGGAAACATTTAAACAGTGTTCATTTTGAGGATAATGGTTTGCATTATGTAGAACCAGTCATCCAAAGATGTTGATAGTAATCAGATAGCTTCTATACAGACAGGAGTTGGTGACTCCCAAGGTGCCTCTGATTTTGAGAACAGTGGTGACAGTGATACCCCAGATTTTCCCACAGATTGTTTGGAGAACAATAATGACTGCCTTTCTGAAAGGGATACAAAGGATATGTGTGCTTCCATTTTGGCCAAATTACAATTTAGCACTGTGGCAAATAGTTTAATTTCAGCACTTGTCTCAGACCTTGAGGAGCTTACTTCGGATAGCCACACACAAACTCGCCATAAACTATTGTCAGCTGTACTTCTTGAGAATCCAGTCAGGCTGGCAGTCTAGAGTAGTTTTACACATTTTGAAAATCCATTTGTTTGTTTTAACACAGAAAGCAAAAGAACCAATTATTTCATTGATAAATGGGGTGTAGTTGAGCCAACTGAAATTGGACTTGACATGAGGTATGATGTGAGATGCAATAACAAAACAGGCTGTTATGATCAGGTCCCAGTAAAAGATACCTTTGTTTATGTACAGATATTAGAAACTATAAAATGTATGTGTCAAAATTCAGATGTAGATTGATTGGGGACTCTTCAGAAAGGCAGAGATCAAATTATAATAAGGACTTTTGTGATGGAAATTGCTTAGATAGATAGATAGATAGATAGATAGATAGATAGATACTTTATTAATCCCAAGGGGAAATTCACATAATCCAGCAGCAGTATACTGATACAAAGAAACAATATTAAATTAAATAGTAATAAAAATGAAAAAAATAAAAAAAAGCAGACAATAACTGAGTAATGTTAGCATTTACTCCCCCGGGTGGAATTGAAGAGTCGCATAGTGTGGGGGAGGAATGATCTCCTCAGTCTGTCAGTGGAGCAGGACAGTGACAAAAGTCTGTCACTGAAGCTACTCCTCTGCCTTGAGATGACACTGTTCAGTGGATGCAGTGGATTATTCATGACTGACAGGAGTTTGCTTAATTCCCGTCGCTCTGCCACAGATGTTAAACTGTCCAACTTTACTCCTACAATAGAGCCTGCCTTCTTAACAAGTTTGTCCAGGCGTGAGGTGTCTTTCATCTTTATGCTGCCACCCCAGCACACCACCGCGTAGAAGAGGTCACTCGCCACAACCGTCTGGTAGAACATCTGCAGCATCTTACTGCAGATGTTGAAGGATGCCAACCTTCTCAGAAAGTATAGTCTGCTCTGACCTTTCTTACATAGAGCATCAGTATTGGCAGTCCAGTCCAATTTGTCATCCAGCTGCACTCCCAGATATTTATAGGTCTTCATACTTCAAGGATCATCCATTATTTTCCAGAAATTCCATTGCGTTGCAGATCCAATTGTATTATGATGATTTTGAAATGGCAAATGCCCTTGGATCCAAACATGGGATACACCAATGTGGGTCACTTTATTTTGTACTAAGAAATCTTCCACCCAAATTTAATTCAACACTGATGAATATCCATTTAGTAGCACATTTTCATGCTCACGATTTTGAAAAAATATGGGTTCCAGCCCATATTGGAGCCTTTAATACATGATATCAGTATTCTAGAAACAGATGGCATTGAACTACCAATTTCCACAGGGAAAATTTATGGCACTCTGTGTCAAGTGAATGGAGACAACTTGGGAATGCACTCAATCCTTGGCTTCTCTGAATCTTTTAGTGGTCAGTATTTCTGTTTGTTTGACTGAAAAGGCAGATTCCCAGGTTGTTTACAATGAGGATGACCCAAGGGTTATTTTATGTGATTGTGTAGTCTGAGCGCCACTGCCTTGAATTGGAATCAGACCTACAAATCTTATCACTATAAGGCCTCAATAGAAAATTCATCACTCAACAGTCTTAAATATTTCCATGTATGCCACAATTTCTCTTTTGATGTAATGCATGACATCCTAGAAGATGCTGTTCAATATGAAAGGAAATTACTCTTTGAATATCTTGACAGTAACTATGTCACAGAGTGAATTGGTTTCCAGAATACAGTGGTGTGAAAAACTATTTGCCCCCTTCCTGATTTCTTATTCTTTTGCATGTTTGTCACACAAAATGTTTCTGATCATCAAACACATTTAACCATTAGTCAAATATAACACAAGTAAACACAAAATGCAGTTTTTAAATGATGGTTTTTATTATTTAGGGAGAAAACAATCCAAACCTACATGGCCCTGTGTGAAAAGTAATTGCCCCCTTGTTAAAAATAACCTAACTGTGGTGTATCACACCTGAGTTCAATTTCCATAGTCACCCCCAGGCCTGATTACTTCCACACCTGTTTCAATCAAGAAATCACTTAAATAGGAGCTGCCTGACACAGAGAAGTAGACCAAAAGCACCTCAAAAGCTAGACATCATGCCAAGATCCAAAGAAATTCAGGAACAAATGAGAACAGAAGTAATTGAGATCTATCAGTCTGGTAAAGGTTATAAAGCCATTTCTAAAGCTTTGGGACTCCAGCGAACCACAGTGAGAGCCATTATCCACAAATGGCAAAAACATGGAACAGTGGTGAACCTTCCCAGGAGTGGCCAGCCGACCAAAATTACCCCAAGAGCGCAGAGACGACTCATCCGAGAGGTCACAAAAGACCCCAGGACAACGTCTAAAGAACTGCAGGCCTCACTTGCCTCAATTAAGGTCAGTGTTCACGACTACAACATAAGAAAGAGACTGGGCAAAAACAGCCTGCATGGCAGATTTCCAAGACGCAAACCACTGTTAAGCAAAAAGAACATTAGGGCTCGTCTCAATTTTGCTAAGAAACATCTCAATGATTGCCAAGACTTTTGGGAAAATACCTTGTGGACTGATGAGACAAAAGTTGAACTTTTTGGAAGGCAAATGTCCCGTTACATCTGGCATAAAAGGAACACAGCATTTCAGAAAAAGAACATCATACCAACAGTAAAATATGGTGGTGGTAGTGTGATGGTCTGGGGTTGTTTTGCTGCTTCAGGACCTGGAAGGCTTGCTGTGATAGATGGATACATGAATTCTACTGTCTACCAAAAAATCCTGAAGGAGAATGTCCGGCCATCTGTTCGTCAACTCAAGATGAAGCGATCTTGGGTGCTGCAACAGGACAATAACCCAAAACACACCAGCAAATCCACCTCTGAATGGCTGAAGAAAAACAAAATGAAGACTTTGGAGTGGCCTAGTCAAAGTCCTGACCTGAATCCAATTGAGATGCTATGGCATGACATTAAAAAGGTGGTTCATGCTAGAAAACCCTCAAATAAAGCTGAATTACAACAATTCTGCAAAGATGAGTGGGCCAAAATTCCTCCAGAACGCTGTAAAAGACTCATTGCAAGTTATCGCAAACGCTTGATTGCAGTTATTGCTGCTAAGGGTGGCCCAACCAGTTATTAGGTTCAGGGGACAATTACTTTTTCACACAGGGCCAAGTAGGTTTGGATTTTTTTTTCTCCCTAAATAATAAAAACCATCATTTAAAACTGCATTTTGTGTTTACTTGTGTTATATTTGACTAATGGTTAAATGTGTTTGATGCAAAAGAATAAGAAATCAGGAAAGGGGCAAATAGGTTTTCACACCACTGTATATATATATATATATATATATATATATATATATATATATATATATATATATATATATATATACACACACACACACACAAAACAGTTTGGATTTTATAAATCCATTCAGATAGGCCAGTTTACATATTCTCTTCTTGTGTCAGCATGTGCATGTGTGAGTGCTTACACCTAAAAAAAATCGTTCTGTCAAAATAAGAGATCTCCTTCTTGACGTGAATCTTCTTTAAATGAAATGCTACCAATAAGGAATAATATAAATCACTGCACTGCTTTCTATCTATGATGAAATAATATTTTATGGGGTGAAAAAATGATCACCCCGAAAGATACACTTAATCAGTAGTAATTTTACACTAAAAACAGTTAAACATCAGTTATTTGTGAAGCAGGAATATTCTGGTCATTTTGATTCCTGATCAACATTTAAAAAAACAGAGCAACTCCAGTGTTTTCCTGCATAGCATTCTTTCAGCAAATGGGACCAAGTTCCTTGCTGAAGCAGATCGCCTTTTAATGAAATGCTTCCAATACAGAATAAAAGAAATCACTGGGCGGCTTTTGGTCAATGATAAACCAGCGTCTCATGATGTGAAAAAAATGGGGCATACTGCGGTTGCGATCAATCCTTTCTGATAACTCGGCTTTTGAGAAGAATCTGTCATGGGAGGGACAAGAGGGAGTGAGTGAGGTTGGTACAATGAGCCGGGGCGGGATGGAGCAGGGCAAGGAGGCGGGTATCTGTGCGAGTGTTTTAAATAATGAAAGGGAAAAAAAATGCTTTGGAATCAAGGACCCTCAACCAAGACGGCTTACAAAACAAAACGTGACAGACAGGCATATGCTACTTGTATAAAATATGCACATTAATGACAACAATGCTGAAACAATGATGATGTGAACGGGAGATGCTAAATTTGGGTGGCCACGTTGTGCCTGCCCTTAAATCCTAACCGATCTATCCTAAACGATGTATATATATGAACTGACCTATATATCCAAATGGATGTATCTCAAACAATATATATATATCTGAATGGATATATCTGAATTGATCTATTTGCACCAATATATATATCCTAACTAATGTATATCAACCATTATATATATATATATATATAGTGGAGCCGACCCGGACACAGACAGGCGGACATGTTGTAAATCACCACCACCACTACCAATGTATATATCCAAACTAATGTATCTCAACCATTGTATACAGTATATATCAGAACGGATCTATGCAAACCAATTTATATATATATATATATATATATATATATATATATATATATATATATATACTAATAAAAGGCAAAGCCCTCACTCACTCACTCACTCACTCACTCACTCACTCACTCATCACTAATTCTCCAACTTCCCGTGTAGGTAGAAGGCTGAAATTTGGCAGGCTCATTCCTTACAGCTTACTTACAAAAGTTGGGCAGGTTTCATTTCGAAATTCTACGCCTAATGGTCATAACTGGAAGGTATTTTTCTCCATTAACTGTAATGGAGTTGAGCTGGAATGGCGTGGGGGAGTTTCGTGTGACATCATCACGCCTCTCCGTAATCCGTGAACTGACTGTCAGCGCAGTG